>NC_136264.1:72358792-72373792 GCF_964187855.1 Myxine glutinosa | reverse complement strand
ATATTTTATATATATATATATATATATATATATATATACAGGTGTCAAAGGTCATTAAAGAGATTAATTTGAACGACACTCAGTAGAGCACATCAAAAACCGCAAAAACGTGACAAAAACCGCCCCAAGTAGGATATTCCAGGTGGCCCTTCCAAGCTTACTAATCTTTTTTTTATCGCATCCTCTTATTTCACTATGGGTCAATCATCTCTGGCACACCCTTCCAAATTTCCCCCACTTTCATCGTGTTTACCCCACGGGGGCCTCTTGATTTTTGGCCTCGACTCTTCCCTTGTAGTGTTAATAAAAAATTAAAAAATATATAAATGTAGCTTGTGGACATAAAAATTCCACATCATATCTGAAAGAATAAATGATTGTATGTCTGTACAACAGAAACGTTTCTCACTGGAAGACATCTATATAATAATACACTTGTTTGACCATCCCATCCATGTATCGCTCATTTCCATCCATTGGTTGGACAGCTGGCTTGACTCCACCGATAATTGCCCACTGAAAAATCATACGGCAGCCATGTTGGTGCTATGCGAAGCCAAATAAATCTTCGGAGCTATCATATTCACAATCGCCATGCACTCCCTATAAGTTTTCCCTTCAGTGTAAAACGACCAAAGTGACTATTAAAAGGATCATCAAATAATGAAAGGTTGGAGCCGATCGTTCCCTCATGCAAGGGATGTCAGGGAACTTAGTAGTCAAATAAGGAGTGCTCCAGATGGAACAGACAGTGCAAACTAATAGTCTTGGAAGGGCTGACACCACAGGCCTTGTAAAGGCCATGGTAAGTATAGGCCTCAGACTTCAGTCCTTCAGCTTCAGGCTACAAGTGTCAGCCTATGGGCTAGTGCAATTGGAATCTATCCAAGCTATATAACCACTAGGTATTATATATACACACAAGCAGTGGGCATGCTTCAAATCCAGGTTGTTTTTTTTATTTCCGGAGTGATCGAGGCAGCGCTCTGTTGCCTTATACACAACCCAAATAACGATGTGGCATTCTCTCAAGCAGGGCTTAAACCCATGTCATTATAAAAGGACTTCTTCCGAGGTCATTATTTATTTTTAATGATGTGTATATTTGCATCAGGAAGAAGATAATTGGTTTTGGGTCATTTATTGGCACAGTTCAGCTGCTTATGGTCACTCGAGAGTCGCAATTCTATAGGGTTTCCACTTATCTCACGGGATGGACAGCCGACCGTAATGAGGCATGACATGTCGAAGCCATGCTGTTGTTGTTTCAATCGTGATTTCTGTGAAGTCGGTGATAGCATGATAGGAGAGGGGAAAGAGATAAATATTTCGCTGTTTTGATGAAGTAATGAAGAAATATGTAATTATCGATGTGGGAATGCCCTTTTGATTTTATGAGTAGGAAGAGGAGGGGCAGGACAAAGTTGGGTTTGGGGGGAGGGGGAAACAAAGATGGGACAGAGCCAAGAGAGGGAGGTTGAGGCTTTGTGGGGAATGAGGGGGTGTGGGATTGCCCTTAGGGCAGAATACTCAAGACTGCTTTCAACTTTTCATTTCAATACCTGTTTCAGAGGCATGTGATTGAAAAGGCTTTTCACATCTTCATGCTATTTTTCACATAAATGAGTGATTCAAGCTTTTCCAACACCTGCACACATTGTTCCAGGTTCAGAATGATACTTTTTGTGTTGCAGTTTGCAGGGGCAAGCCATGACTGAAAAAAATGACGATGTATACAAACACAAGAGAAGGGCAAGTGAGAGAGGGTGAGAGTCTCACTTAAGATGCTCCAAAATCTTTGTCTGTGTCAAACTGCTGGTTCAGGGTGAATAAAGGGTTTTAACAGGTTGTTACATCATTTTTATGCCCTACCATTCTACCAAAGCATATCCACCAATGTCACAGCCCATTGAAGGCAAGGATTACTGTATTTATGTTACTTTATATTAAATAGAGACACTAGATAAATCACCATTGTGTGCATCACATCTGGTTAAAGTTTCATGGAGGAAGAAATTGGAAAAAGGCTAGATTTGAAAAAAATAAAAATAAAGAATCTCAATAAAAGCCGATCTTACAGAAATGAATATCACATTTGATCACCCTGTCTCTACAATACATGCAAGCGAACAGACATCACCTGCTCTTCAACAAACTCTGTATTAGGAATAAGAAACATCAAAGAGCAACATCTGTTTTGTGCGAATCCTCAATAGGCCTACCTGGTGCATAGATGTCTGCAGGAGATTATTTTCAAGACATTCGCATAATTTCATACTATATTGCAACCTTGCATACTGTAGTTACCTGCAATAATAAAAGAGTCGTGAGAAACAAGGACATGGGCAGGGTCTGCGAGCAGAACATATTATTGTAGAAAAAAGGTTGTTGAAAAAAAACATTTTGGAAGTTCACTGCCGTTGCTGCAGTGTCTCTTACAGCACCTTATATAACATGTTACATTCGTTATTCGTGCCTGTTGTTTGTGTCCTTTATGACATCGCTAAAACAGTGCTTTTCCTGCTTAAAATGATTTTCAAATTTGTGTGAATGTCAGGCAGACAGAGTAAAAAGATTATATCACCCCTCTCTGTGCATACATGATAGGGACAAATTCAGAGCCAAATTACTGCTAAACAGCAGGTTCATTTTCTGATTAATGTTCCGATTCGTGTTCAAAACATTGTTCATATAACATTCAAATGAAATTTTCAAAATATAACATTCAATTTTTTGTAAACAGACACACAGACAGAAAATGTGAATAACTTGCTTAATCCCACTTTTTGCTTCCTGTGCACATGGTACCAAACTTGCCATTCAGGTGATTGTTTAGGTGAATAGCAAGCACTGTGGTGATTATGTAGGTGAATAGCTGAATGCTATTCACCTACATAATAAAGGCAGATTAATTGTGCAGATGAATAGCATTCAGGTGATTATGCACAGTGCATTCACAAAGTATTCAGACCCCTTCACTTTTTTCACATTTTGTTATGCTGCAGCCTTATGCTGAAATCGTTTAAATTCATTTTTTCCCCTCATCAATCTACACTCAATACCCCATAATGACAAAGAGAAAACAGGATTTTAGAAAGTTTTGCAAATGTATTGCAAAGAAAAAACTGAAATATGACTGACAAAAGTATTCATACCCTTTGCTATGACACTTGAAATTTAGCTCAGGTGCCTCCCATTTCTCTTGATCATCTTTGAGATGTTTCTACACCTTGATTGGAGTCCACCTGTGGTAAATTCAATTGATTGGACATGATTTGGAAAGGCACACCTGTCTATATAAGGTCTCACAGCTGACAATGCATATCAGAGCAAAAACCAAGCCATGAGGTTGAAGGAACTGCCTGCAGAGCTCAGAGACAGGATTGTGTCGAGGCCAGATCTGGAGAAGCCGACAAAAAAAAATTCTGCTGCATTGAAGGTTCCCAAGAGCACAGTGGCCTCCATAATTCTTAAATGGAAGAAGTTTGGAATAACCAGGACTCTTCCATGAGCTGGCCGCCCGGCCAAACAGAGCAATCGGGGGAGAAGGGCCTTGGTAAGACAGGTGACCAAGAACCCGATGGTCACTCTGGCTGAGCTCCAAAGATCCTGTGTGGAGATGGGAGAAACTTCCAGAAGGACAACCATCACTGCAACACCCCACCGATCTGGGCTTTATGGCAGAGTGGCCAGACGGAAGCCAAACAGTTCAATCTTGGTTTCATCAGACCACATAATCTTGTTTCTCACAGTCTGAGAGTCCTTTAGGTGCTTTTTTTCAAACTCCGAGCGGGCTTTCATGTGTCTTTCACTGAGGAGAGGCTTCCGTCTGGCCACTCTGCCATAAAGCCCAGATTTTTTTAAATTAACTTGTTTCTGTAATTTTTTACAATGTGCAATAACACAATGGTACGGTACTCAGAGGATACCCAATCTTGGAGCAAAAGTGCCTCGATAACTTAGTCAGCAATGTCAAACTGCACATGTTCCTATATTGTCTTACGTAACCCTGACTGTATCTTGCAGCTCTGCCTTATTGCTCGTTTCTCAAAGAGTAATGTCTTCATCCAGCCTCAGGCCACACAAGGACCTGCACTTAGAAATGCCCAAAATAACTGGTGTGGTTTCCCTCAAACCAATAGGGCGGGGTCAGAGGGGAGGGGCGGAGTCTCTCGAGTCATTTATGCACGGCCGGACACGTGAAAGACACTCTCGTGGGTTTTACTGTTTTGTTCACTTGAAGTGTCAATAAAACTTATCATACACTCGAAATGCAAATGTCCTTGATAAACTACTTTGAGAGGACGAAAAGATACTCCAACCTTTGTTTTGTATCAGTGGGTGGGGCCGACATTTTTTATCCGCGTCATCCCGACGTTAATACGTAGAGTCGACAGCGCCAACGCACTCTCTGATAATAGTTTTGTAAAATTAACTTCAATGAAGAACTTTATCAAGACAAGATATAAGTATTTATGTGTCGTATCCAAATCCTGGTTCTGGGAAATCAGAAGACCTCGGTAATACTTGAGTAGATTCTCGCCAGACAAAAATACATCACTATAAATCATCAGAAAGACGTTAGTCAAACACACTGAACACGTGACACGCTTTCTTATCTGCACATGCGCATATCAAGGTTCAGGGTTGATCGAGTAAGCGTGGGGATGGGCGTGGCCTTGCCAAACTACGATGGCGTCGGTTGAGGACGGGAGAACACGCTCTCAGAGCGTATCTGTAAATATTTAACTGTAGAAATAAACTGGAGAAACAAATTATAACAAAGGATTCTGCACCAAGTAAAACTCCAGTCATTGTCATTGAGAGAGGCCGAGCTCAGAAATACACACCGTCTGAATAATAATTATAATATTTGAGTAGATTATGTTCTACTACTGATTTACAAATGTTGTAGTCCAAACTTTATAGACGTGCTCACCAGTGGTGTACTGAGGGTGTCTGGCATAATTTTTAATTAAAAAAAAATAACAATTGTTCCCCCTCCACCCCCTGCTTCCACCTCCCTCTCCCAAATCCCCAACCCCAGTAGCCATCTATATATATATAAAACACAGCTTGTGTGTGTGTGTGTGTGTGCGTGTGTGTGTGTGTGTGTGTGTGTAATGTTACCGACAGACTCCTAAACGGAGAGGCTCACGTGCTTGATATTTGGCATAGACATGGCCATTGAGCCTGGGAAGAACATGGCCGACCTAAAAAAAAATATTTCATAATATTTTTTTCCCATATTTTTACCTCAGCGCATTTCAGCGAGGAATATTATGCACGGAATCTGAGGCGGTGGCAGAGCAGCGCGCTGATTCGCTCAGAGCGATCACGTGATGTTCCTTGCCGCCATAAACTCAGTTACGCGTTTGCACGTATTTCAGAGCGAAAAGCGATTGCGTTTTTCCACATTTCAGCGAGGAACATTGCCATTCACACCACATAGGTTTTTTTTTCTTTCATCTTTACGAGATCCATATTTTTAATTCATATTTACCTCAGCGCATTTCAGCGAGGAATATTATACACGGAATCTGAGCAGGTGGCAGAGCAGCACGCTGATTCGCTCAGAGCGATCACATGATGTTCCTTGCCGCCATAAACTCACAGTTACGCGTTCGCACGAAATTCACACGTTCAAAACAAACGAGATCCGCGAAGCGAGTTGGTCGAGTCATGCTAACCAAGATGGCGACACGGCGGCTTCACTTGTCACGGAGTATGAGCGTTCTATATATTTTCAATTCAGTGCGCCCGACTCGCTCACGTACTTGATTTGTGGCATAGACATGGCCATTGGGCCTTCACGGTGTAATTTGTGCGAGGCTTTTGTCCGAGTGAGCTTGAGTCGAGAGGGCGAATGTATGGGTTGGGAATGTACGGGTCTCCCTTCCCACGCCCGGCAACGCCAGTACTGGAGGGCGTCACAGGATCGGTGAGTCTCCAAAATCCACTTCGTGCTGTTGCGAAGATGCAGGACGATGTCCCGATTGTTGTGCTGCTCTCCGACCATGAGAACTGCAACGTCATTGTTGACTGGCCCTCCCCTTCCCTCTCCCTTCCCCCTCCACCCTACCCCTCCCCTCCCCCTCCCTACCCCCTCCCCTTCTCCCCTCCCTACCCTTCTCCCCTCCCCCTCCCTTTTCCCCCTCCCCCTCCCTTTTCCCCCCTCCACCTCCCTTTTCCCCCTCCCCCCTCCCAACCCCTGTCCCCCCTCCCAATCCCTCCCCCTTCTCCCCCTCCCCCCTCTTCTCCCCTCCCCCCCCTCTCCTCCCCTTCCCCCCGTTTCCCTCCCCTCCCCTTCCCCCTCCCATCTCCTCCCCCGCCCGGCAATGCCGGGTACTTCTGCTAGTAGGTAATACTAATAGGGCATAGACATAAGCAAACTAGGATCTTTGTATTTAAATATCAATTAATTGACCATTGACCACTCCAGGCGATGCAGTATGCCAAAACAAAGATGAAAGGAACACTTAATGTCAGTTCAAATATTTATTAAATTAGGGGGCCCGACCAAATTTTAATTGGGGACTTTTGGGTGTTCGGGGACTTTGAGTCATCAGAGTCATCTGGGTCATCTGGGTCATCTGGGTCATCTGGGTCTTTGTGGTCCTCGGGGACTTGTGGGTCATCAGCGACTTTTTGGGTCCTTGGGAACTTTTTGGTGATCTGAGTCTTTTGGGTCATCAATGACTTTTGAGTCATCGGGGTGTTTTTGGGTCCTTAAGGGTCTTTTGGGTCCTCGGGGACTTTTGGGTCATCAATAACTTTTGGGTCCTTGGGGACTTTTGGGTGATTTTGGTCATCGGGAACTTTTGGGTGATTTTGGTCCGAGGGGACTTTTGGTTTATCTGGGTCTTTTGAGTCCTCGGGAGTCTTTTGGGTCAAGTGTTAAAGGGTCTTCCAAGGTCGAAGGGGTCTCAGCAGTCTAAAGGGTTAAAAAGCACATTTGTATATTACGTAATTAATTAATATACGTGAAAAAGTACGACCGACACACACACACACACACACACACACACACACACACACACACACACACACACACACACACACACACACACACTCCATTTATAGTAGTGTGGAGCTGTGCTCTCACGTCGAACTCCAACAATATGGACGCGACAACGAACTGATTTTCACAGAGCTGTTTATTCCGAGCTCGGCACGAATGCACTGAAAATGGCTCCGCCGAGCGGCAATATATCTTTCAAATTCAAACAGTACGCCACGCCTCTCAACGGGGCGTGGTATGAAATCCGAGTGACCGCCCGCTGATTACGTCAACGGCCGGTACAAGAGAATTGTGTCCGGTAACTGCTACAGTAGATTCAACTCCCGTGGCTTCCTTGTTCAGGCTGTTTATACGACGCCATCAGTGATGCGCCAACGTAACGAATCTGGCGCCGAGAAACCGTGACTCGAGAAGGTTTATTGATTACGTGGTTTCCTTTTACCTTCACCCGCGACGAGCAGGGTCGTGATCACATGTCCCGTGTGCAGTGTATAGCACTGGTACCTCGCTATTATTTTAGTAACTGAAAAACCAGGCATTTCCCGAGACATGATATTTCTGCTGATATTATTATTATTTGATGCCACATAACGTTATCACGCACAAAGCCGACACTGAGGCAAATGTGTCTAGCGGCTCCGCCCCCATCAAGCTGATTGACAGTCATAGCCACGCCTACCCCAGTCCCATTATTTTACATAGGAATGTCGTTTTCCGTACATTTCGAGGAATCCTTTCAAGCTATGAGAATTATAATACGAAAGGATGTTGCAGGAAGTAAAACTCTATCGAATGGTAGCAGAATCATTGCCATTGATAGAGGCAGCTCGGAAATATGCCGTCTGAAGAAGATTACTAGTACCCGACTGCAAAGCCGCAATGAGCCGGCGAAGCCAAAGCCTCTTGCCACTATTTTACCCATCACTATGGCATCAGTAGGTTAGGTAGTTGGTAGTAGGTAGGTATAGTAGGTACCGCACCTAGTTCGAAATGACACCATTTGCATTCTGGATGAGATTGAAATTTATAAAATTTCCTTTTTGATTAATTCGGTGAATTCCGTCTCAACTTCGGATATTTCTGGCCGTGAAAAACTATCCCCTACTGCCGCGAGATTTCTAAAAAATAATTCTTCGTCAATTTTAGAATATTTGACGCCGTTTTCAGCCTCCGAAACGCGGTAAGAAGCTTTTTTGAAATATTTTTTCAAATGCTCGAATCTCATTGGTTCCGGTGTTTGGTGACGATTTTCGTTGAAGATAACCAGGGCCCTGGGAACGAGGTTGGTCTTAAAGTATTTTAATTACAAATTAGAGGTGCATAAGATTGTGAATCAAAAAAAGACGGGTGAAACAAACTCCTATTGAACCTTTTTCAATTTGTTATGCATACTTCCGCATCCGCAAGATGGCGGCCTCCATTGAGCGATTTGGTGCGTCAAAGCTTCGAAATTCTTAAGCGATCCAGCAAAATCTGGCTTTTCAACATAATACATACACGTTCATTCACAACACCGGCTTCGCCGGCTATTATTATTATTATTATGAACAAGAAGATTAATTCCCGGGTTTGAGCGATCTCGATATTTTGCTTTATTTTGCTTTTACCTTGGTCTGGAGAACTGAAAAGTGATCCCTACCTCGACAATCAGCTGAACAGACCAGGTAGGCTCTCACATGTAGCCCAAGCGAGTTTTTAAAGAAGATAATCCAACTTTAGTTTTGCATGTAGCAGATGGGACCGACGTTTTTTTCTGCGCCATCCCTACATAGAGAGGACTAGCATACATAGAGATACATACATAGAGTACTAGAGTATATATACATAGATCTACCTAGAGATATCTACATACATATCTACATAGGTATCTACATAGGTATCTACATAGAGAGAGTACTAGAGTATATATATATACAGTATATACATATCCATTTTTTTTAAATCATTTTTTTCAGCACCGAAACAAGCATTATACACCTCCCAAATAAAGGGATGCATTTACCGATATTGAACTGTAACTTGGTAGCGGACATGTATTTCAAAGCAATTCACGCTCTTGTTATCATCATTAAGCCTCCCCCATTGGATAGGGGGAGGCATAAACCAGTTGTACATTTTGTTTAGTGCAATTAGCACACCCAATTTTTAATGGCACCTCAGAGTTTCTCAGAGCCCGTGGAGTACTATTTAACCACCATTCTTAGACCCCAATGAGTACTACAAGAGCGACATCAACACTGCAGGATATGGCTGTTTGCACAGGGCAACTGGCAGGAACTTCAATACTGCTCTCACAAAAGGATCGGACTACCATCTCCATGGCACATGATAATTCTTTCACAAAAGTATACCTTCTCTCATGCAGCGGTTTATCCCATTCCAAGTGGGACTTTCCGACCCATCCTCACAACTCTGGTACACTAAATCCTGTGGAGATGCAGTAGCAGCCCAAGCAACTTGCTTTTTGAGCTTGGAAAGATAACCCGACTGAGGGTAACTTTGTTCATTCCCTAAGGCTCGGAACATATGTGTCCATCCTGAGGCAAGCCAGAAGCCATTATCTTGCAAATCTCATGGCCAAACTCTCCAACCAGTCCCCTTCCTCCAAGTCATAGTGGTGCTTGTCAAGTTTGCCTCAGGTGTATGCTGCCCCATCATCCCGTTCCTCACCTCAAACGGCATTACTTCAGACTCTGCCCGAGATAAAGCAGAATGTCTAAACTCTGCCTTTGCTCCAAATGCCATATTGCCAAGCTCCAAATGCCAAGCCGTATTGCCAAGATGGCCTCCTAAGCCAGTCGCCGACTCAGCATCCTCCATCGAGCGAAGTCCTTCCTTGGCACAACTGAGCTACTCACCACTTACAAAGCTTTCAACCACAGCTTGATGGAGTACTGCTCTCCCCTATGGGCTCGTGCTCCTGCCTCACACCGAGCTCGGCTTCATGCTGTATAAACCAAGGCTCAACTGTCTGTTCTCTGATATTGCTCCCTATGCTCTGTGAAACCTCCAAACCTCCCATCTACTGCTGGATTACATGTTCCTCCAGTAACTCCATTCTGGTTAAACTTTCAAAATCCAAGCTGTCTGCACACCTCAACTCTTCTATTCCTCACTTCTCCCATCAATGGAATCACCTTGCAGAAGCGATTCTATTTTGTCTCACTCTTCCCTTCAAGACTCCAAGCCAGCAGTGTATCGGCATCACTTGTGTTACGGATTCCGGATTTATGTGAATTACTATTCAGGTCATTTCTTATTATTGTTTATTTTATTAAAGGTTGTTGTGGTTAAATGGTTAGAAGCGCTCCTGATAACAGGAGACCGGAAACGGGATGGTAAACTGGAAGAAGAAAAAGACAAGGTCGGGGGAGAAGCGGCCATCTTGATCCTCGACCAGCTCCGACGCGAGCCGAGTCGATCTTTATCTGCTTTGGAACGCTGCGTTTGAAAAGCCCGTCTGGCGAGAGGAGTTACCTGTGCGGGGTGATTGCCTGTTACGTGTCAGGTTGCCGTGGGTTCCTGGAAGGAACCAAGCGTCCGGCACTGTTCGCCTCGACACCTACGAGTGCGTGTACGGGTCGCACCTTGGGCCTCGCGCGCTTTGCGAGCCGTTCACAGCCCAGAGGCCGCGATCACGGGCTCCGACCCCGGTGGCGTCCCGAGGAGGTGTCCGCTGCAGCAGCCATTCCCGGTACGGGACGTGCACGTTTGGAGCACGTCAGCCAGGGGTCCGTTCAACCGCCCGTGTGCGGAGAAGTCGACCTTCACCTTGGTCTGGAGGGGCCCAGAGACATTGTGAGGGACAGTGACCATTGAGGGTGCAGTGAGTGGGGTAAAGGGGGGAAATATATGAGATGGCCATCTTAGTAACATTGTTGATTGATTGTTGATTGTTGTTGATTGATTGGGAATATATTTATTGATTAATCCGGATCCTTGGTGTGGGGTTTCTTATTGACTGGAATTCATATTGATTGCGTTACGAAAGCGTATAAATCATATATCTTTCTGGCGGGGTTCCTCTCACGGTCCGGGGGTCACCGAGACCAGGTAGTCACCGGGAGGACCACGTAACAGAATTGGGGGCTCGTCCAATTGAATTCCGGGATATAAAATTGTATAAAATAATAAAATAATATTTTTATTAATTAAAATTTATTAATTAAGTATTAATTGGTAAATTTTTGGGAAATTGTGGTAAAGTCTTGGGTGAAGGTTAACAGGTGTTAACGATAGGCACCATGGCGTTTGTGGCACAGAACTTTGCGGTAACCCCGAGTGAGGCACAGTTCCGAGCGTTACTAAAATCGGACCTCTTGAAATTGGCCAAACATTTTAACTTGGAGGTCCGAACTAATTTGAGGAAGGCAGAGTTGCAGACCGCGGTGATACAATCTATGGTGGGATTAGGAACATGGGACGAGTTAGCCTGGGAGTGGCTACCCGAAGAACCAGAAGACGTTGAGCTCCGGAAACTGGAGTTGCAATTACGGAGCCAGGAACGGATCAAAGAAGAAGAAAGGAAAGCAGAAAAGGAAAGAGCAGAAGAAGAAAGGAAAGCAGAAAAGGAAAGAGCAGAAGAAGAAAGGAAAGCAGAAAAGGAAAGAGCAGAAGAAGAAAGGCAAGCAGAAAAGGAAATAGCAGAAGAAGAAAGGAAAGCAGAAAAGGAAAGATCAGAAGAGGAAAGGAAAGCAGAAGAGAGGAGAGAAGAGAACCAAGCAGAAGAAAGGAGAGTGGAACGAGAACTCCAGGAAAGGTTAGAAAGGATGAAAACAGAGGAAAGGAAAGCAGAAAAGGAAAGAGCAGAAGAAGAAAGGAAAGCAGAAAAGGAAAGATCAGAAGAGGAAAGGAAAGCAGAAGAGAGGAGAGAAGAGAAACAAGCAGAGGAAAGGAGAGTGGAACGAGAGCTCCAGGAAAGGTTAGAAGGGAGAAAAGCAGAGGAGAGGAGAGCTGCAAGGGAACTCGAAGCAGAGGAGAGAAAAGCCGAAAGGGAATTAAAGGAACGTGACATGGCGCTTCAGCAAAAAATTAAATTCAAGGAGCTGGAGTTAATGAGAGAACGGGGAGAGGTTCCACCCTTGCTGACTGGGCCGACACCTAGCCAGAACACCTGGGATGTGGGCAGGCATGTGAGGCTGGTTCCACCACCCTTCAGTGAAAAGGAGGTCGCTAAATTTTTTCCACACTTTGAGAAAGTGGCTCGACAGTTAAACTGGCCGGAGGAGGCCTGGACCATACTAGTGCAAAGTGTGCTGGTGGGTAAAGCTCAATATATATATTCGACGCTACCAATGGACCAATGTGCAGATTATGAGGTATTGAAGAAGCACATTCTCAAAGCCTATGAGTTGGTTCCTGAAGCTTACCGGCAAAAATTCAGGAATGCCAGGAAGAGGGAGAGTGAGACCCATGTGGAGTTTGCCAGAGTGAAAGAAAACATGTTTGATCGGTGGTGTGAGTCAAAAGGAGTCGGGAAAGACTTCAAAGCATTGCGTGACTTGATCCTGGTGGAGGAATTTCAACAGTGTGTCCACGAGAACATCAAAGTGTACCTGCAGGAAAAGAAAGTACCAAAGTTGTGGGACGCAGCCACCATGGCAGATGATTATGCCTTAACACACCGGATAGGGGTCCACGAACCTAACTCCTCGCCTAGACTTCAGCAGGGGAGTTATGGAACACCCGGTGCGGAGAACGACAATACATGGCGGCGGCCTCGAGAGGATTATGGGGACAACTCTGATACCCCAACTGTTCGAAATCAGGGGGCTACGGGCCCAAGACAAACTTATTTCCCGGGGGGCCCGAGGCAGACCACGAGTTTTTCCTCCGGGCCTACTTGCGCCTTTTGCAAAAAACCTGGACACTTGATGTCCAGTTGTTACCTCATGAAAAGGGACAACCCAGAGCGGAGTCCAACTAGTACAACTCCGAATGCGATGGCAAACGTAAGAAATCGCCCACAGAAGAGTTACCAACCATTTATTTATGAGGGGTTTGTCTCACTAGAGGGAGACTTGACTAACCCAAGACCTGTTAGGGTATTGAGGGACACAGGAGCCCATCAATCCTTAATGCTTGAAGGCATTTTGCCATTGTCAAAGAGTACAGCAACTGGTGATAGTGTTCGGTTGCAAGGGATCGGTGGCTGTGTTAGTGCCCCACTTCATGTCATCCATTTGGAATCCGATTTGGTGTCAGGACCGGTCACCGTCGGTTTACAAGCCACGCTTCCTGTAGAGGGAGTATCTGTGGTTATCAGGAATGATTTGGCTGGGGGTCAAGTTTATGGTAACCCGGGGGTTGGAAAAGAGCCCAGCAGGGAAAATAACACCACACCAGCTCGAGATGGCGACAAAAGTACCAAGTTATTTGTAGGGGCACTGAACTTCAAAACAAAGGAAGCAGTTCTGACCTCTGTCTTCAACAGATATGGGCCGCTGGTGGAAGTGCGGTTGGTAAAAGACAGGGAAACGCAACGGTCAAGAGGGTTCGGCTTTGTCACGTTTGCAAGCACAAAAGACACCAGAGAGGCAGAGAAGAATTGGAATGGTAAGGATTTGGAGGGTCAGACCCTAACAGTAGGGAAGGCATTTCGTAGGCATCGAGAGGTCTACAGAAGAGGACAACTTGGCGGTAGTTTGGGTGTTGGCAGCAGCCGATATTACTATGGAGGCTCCCAGAGTTATGGCATCTCCCGAAAGAATGATTGTCAGAGCACTGGCCGATACAGAGACCGCCAGTCAGGTGACTACTGGGACAAGTGGTCCCACCGTAACTGTTAGGAGTCCGGAGAAGTTGAAGCACTATATACGGCGGAGCCCCGAGCCTGGGTTCCTACACGGACTAACCGTGAACGCCACGTTCTTAAAGGCGTCCATGTAATGAACTTTCCTCCCCGGACTAACCGTGAACTCCACATTCCTTAAGGCGTCCATGTAGTGTATACTCAGCTTGGCCTCCCGAAAAAGTGCTATCGAGTTGTTTAACTTTGGGGTTTTGGTCACCACCCCTTAACCGGCATTCAAGAGAAACTAGAAGTTGTTGACGCTTGGTCCAGAGTGAATTACCTTTGGAATCTCTGGGGGTTTTGTGAAATGTTGTTGCTTTATTTTTGAGATGGGATAATTGTGCCCGGGGGAACTGATGATTTGGGGTGTGAGGTATCTTGTTTGTTTATCAAAGTTGGCCTGCAAAGAAAGTTTTCGCGGTGTTCAAACTTTCTTTCTTGAAGGGGGGGAGTGTTACGGATTCCGGATTTATGTGAATTACTATTCAGGTCATTTCTTATTGATGTTTATTTTATTAAAGGTTGTTGTGGTTAAATGGTTAGAAGCGCTCCTGATAACAGGAGACCGGAAACGGGATGGTAAACCGGAAGAAGAAAAAGACAAGGTCGGGGGAGAAGCGGCCATCTTGATCCTCGACCAGCTCCGACGCGAGCCGAGTCGATCTTTATCTGCTTTGGAACGCTGCGTTTGAAAAGCCCGTCTGGCGAGAGGAGTTACCTGTGCGGGGTGATTGCCTGTTACGTGTCAGGTTGCCGTGGGTTCCTGGAAGGAACCAAGCGTCCGGCACTGTTCGCCTCGACGCCTATGAGTGCGTGTACGGGTCGCACCTTGGGCCTCGCGTGCTTTGCGAGCCGTTCACAGCCCAGAGGCCGCGATCGCGGGCTCCGACCCCAGTGGCGTCCCGAGGAGGTGTCCGCTGCAGCAGCCGTTCCCGGTACGGGACGTGCACGTTTGGAGCACGTCAGCCAGGGGTCCGTTCAACCGCCCGTGTGCGGAGAAGTCGACCTTCACCTTGGTCTGGAGGGGCCCAGAGACATTGTGAGGGACAGTGACCATTGAGGGTGCAGTGAGTGGCGTAAAGGGGGGAAATATATGAGATGGCCATCTTAGTAATATTGTTGATTGATTGTTGATTGTTGTTGATCAATTGGGAATATATTTTTGATTAATCCAGATCCTTGGTGT
>NC_136264.1:72318792-72353792 GCF_964187855.1 Myxine glutinosa | reverse complement strand
ATCTTTCAATATTGTTGAAATGAAGATCAAATAGCTGTATGTTGAAATATGTTGAAAAAGTCCAAACTTTACATGGGGTGTACTTACTTTTTCACGTGACTGTATATGTATATATATATATATATATATATATATATATATATAGATATATATATATATATACATATATATATATAAATACACCACCAGTCAAAAGCTTTAGAACACCTCAATTTTTCCAGTTTTTATTGAAATTTACGCAGTTTAATGTCTCAATGTGCTCTGAAATTAAGCATCGAACAAATAAACAATTGGAGACAATAAATAAATCATAGAATCATTTTGTTTAACAAAATATAATTAAATTTTTTGACTCGGCAAAGAAGCCACCTTTTGCAGATATAACCGCCGAACACACTCGTGGCATTCTTTCTCCAATGGAAATCAAATATTGTTCGGGAAGTTCTTCCCAACACTGTTGCAGAAGTTCCCACAAATGTGTTGCACTTGTAGGTTGCTTTGCTTTAACCCTTCTGTCCAGTTCATCCCAAACCAGCTCGATGGGGTTTTAGTCTGGAGACTGTGTTGGCCATTCCATGATTTGAAGCCTACCGTCTTGTTCTTTTCCTCGAAGGTAGTTTTGACATAGCTTGGAGGTGTGTTTAGGGTCATTATCTTGCTGTAGGATGAACCCCTGACCAACTAGGCGTATACCAGAGGGTATTACATGGCGCTGAAAAATGCTGTGGTATCCCTTTTGGTTCAGGGTGCCAGTCACTCTGTGCAAGTCGCCGACTCTAGATCCAGCAAAAGAGCCCCAGCCCATCACGCTTCCTCCTCCATGTTTGACACTTGGTGTCACACACTGAGAAACCATCCTTTCTCCTACTCGACGGCGTACAAAAACCCTGCGTGATGAACCAAAGATTTCAAATTTTGATTAATCGATCCACAAGACCTTCTTCCAGTCTTCAGTAGTCCACTGGCGGTGCTTCATGGCCCAGGCAAGCCTCTTTTTCTTACTTTGCCATCTTAGCAATGGCTTTCTTACTGCCACTCGACCTGTCAAACCTGCAGCTCGAAGTCTTCTCTTCACAGTTGAAACTGAGACTTGCTTACTTCGACCAGTGTTTAAGCTGTTGTCCTGTGAGCCGCCTATCACGCAAGCTGTTGACTCTCAGAAACTTGTTTTCCGATTCTGTTGTGGCTTTGAGTCTGCCAGACCTCTTCCTGTCAGAGTCCCCTCCAGTTTACAAGTGCCTTTTGATGGTGTAGGAAACTGTACTCACTGACACCTTGGCTTTCTTTACAATTTCTCTAAAGGAAAGACCTACACTTTTAACGGTTATAATGGTCTGTCTGTCTTCCTTTGTTAATTGCCTTTTTCTCACCTTTATGATAGTAATATACTACTTCCTGCAGTGCAATATTGTCCAAATAATGATTCAGCGGGTGTAATAACAGTCTGTTCCAATACTGATTTTATACAGACAGGGGGTTTGTAATCAAGTGATCAGCAGAGGTTGGGACACCTGTAGGAATTGCATTGAATTGCTGCAGAACAGCTGTAAGTTGATAACCCATTACTGGTTCCCTGAAGAAGGCCTTTCTTTACAATATAACTGTGCAATTTACATTATTTTGCCGTTCTTCCGAACCTAAACTTTTTTTTTTTAACCTCGAGCAGTTTACTGCTTACCTTTGTACCATTTCAGGATATTCACTGGACTTGAATTGCTTAAATTTCAATAAAAACTGAGGTGTTCTAAAACCTTTGACCAGTAGTGTGTGTATATATATATATATATGATTCTACTTTTATATATGATTCTACTTTTATATATGGTTGATATATATATATATATATATATATATATATATATATATATATATATATATATATATATATATATATATATATATATATATATATATATATATATATACATATATACATATATATATATATATATATATATATATATATATATATATATATATGACCAGGGCAGGGAGAAACTGGATATAATATTTATGGATGAAGGATTTTGGATGAAGCAAGGAATCATTGAAAAGCAGCCAAAAGCGAACCTCCATTCTGTTGCAATTTGAGCCCACATCATCATTGAGGAACAAAAGAAAAAAAATTGCATGGCGCTGATGAATAACATCATTGAGGATGGAAACAAATCTAAAACATTAGCCGAGAAGATCACAGCCAAAATGAAAAATATTTTGCAATAAATCCGGCAATCAGGATTAGAAAATGTGCTGATGTAGGTCAATAATGAAGCAAATTTCAATTTCCAAGGTATAAATAAATAGATCAATAGATAAATAAATAAACAAGAAAACGTCATGCAGAGCATAAAAAGGCAAAGACACTTAAGTTCAGGCAAATACACTAAAGAGCTACTTAATTTCAGAGCATGGATACTTGCAAAATACACTCCTCCCCCCCAAAAAGGTTGTCATGGATACATCAAATTTTCCATTTCAGTAAGATTAATAGTGACAATCTAAATCAAAGCTCGGGTTAATTGGAGTAAAATTGATATTTCAGTTGAAAATTGATGACATTAGTAGTTTGACCTTGAGTTAACCTGTTGACATTTTGACCTTGAGTTGACCTTTGACCTGTTGCCCATAAATAGTTGGTTTACCAAATCAGTGATGCACTATGTAATTGCTGTTTAATTTTCAAGTTAATCATACTAAAATACGCCATTTGGTGTCTGTCTGTCTGTCTGATGAATTTTTGACGCCAATAGATTCTGTCGTTACTTATCCAATCTCAACCAAACTTGACAAGATGCCCAAGGGTTACATAATAAAGGTTGTAGCGCATTTATTTGCCCCCCTCCCCAAGGGGGTTTTCTCCCCCGAGCGGGTTTTCCCGCCATTGCCGTCAATGGGGTTGCATGTTGAGGTGTTTATCTATGTTAAGTTAGCTTTATCGTGGCGTTTTTCCAAGGCCGCTTCGAATTACAAAACTAACGATAATAGCATAATATTAATGTTATTACAAAACAATAGTAATACCAATAATATCCCACCTACCCACGGTGTATTTTCTCCTTGAACAAACATCGAGTCAACGTTTATAAATAGCTTATCATAGCGTTTCTATGGGAGCAACGGCCCAACAACCTCGACCAAAATTAAAATATGATAAACCACAATTACGTATGATTAGCTTTTTAAACAGTCGCTAATGCTATTTATAACACTAAATAAAGAAACTTGGAGGAATCCCGACATCAGTGAGGTAAGTCTTACTTACAGAACTGAGCGAAGATTTAATGTGCTCTATATACCCCACAAGGGTTGGGTAAATAACATGACCCTTCCTGGCGCTACCATGGCGTTTTTCGTAGTGAACTTTTAAAACTCGCTCCTGCTATTTAACACGAAACTGAAAGAGAGGAAGACCGAGTTGTGCTCATTTGCCAAGCTGCTAGCTAGCGCTTGCCAAGCCAGCCGTTCCTTAACGGTTTTGAATGGAGGGCATGCTCAAATGCTTAAGCCAATTGGCGATCTCTCCACAAGAAACTTGGTAAATGAGCACACATCCAATGTTCTTGAGACCCAACCATAGATCGACTGTAATCTATATACCCCAAAGAGGAATGACCCTTCCTGCTGCTTCCGTAGTGAGTGGGTGTACTCGTAGGATGAAAATTGATGATTTTAGAAGTTTGACCTTCAGTTGACTTTTGACCTTTTGACCTCAAAAATAGCTGGTTTACCAATTTATTGACAACATAGAAATGCTGTTCAATGTTCAAGTCAATCGGATGAAAAATGGCGATTTTAGAAAACTTGACCTCCAGATGACCTTTGACCTCAAACTCAATAGGATTCTCAATTGTAACGACCTCTACAACTTGGTGAAGTTTCATGACGATTGATTTAGAATTGTGACCTTTAGGCGAGTGACAAACAGACAAACGAACAAACAAACAGCCAATAACAAACGCAATCGACCAATATACTTGAAAAATCTTTGATTTTGTAAGTAATAAACAAGAAAAAGAGCAATCAGAGATTGCAAACCCTCGCCAGGATGTATTTTCAGTGGTTTGTAAGGCTTTTGTGTTAAAACAAATATGGTGCCTGAACCATGTGACCGATGACGTCATCATTTATTTTTTCTCCACTAATTTATTCCAAGATTATGCTCAAGAAATTTCATCTTGATCGGATGACGTTTTGTACTTGTCAAATTATGACATCATAATGGAGGCGCCTATGACATCATCATTCACAGATGTTATTCCACATGGAGAATTCTTTACAATGAGCCATGTCTCAATTTTTTCTATTCAGCGCTTTCAGAGATATAGAGGTGTAAAGTTTTTCGGTTTTTCCAAGATGGCGGCCGAGCCACATGACCTATGACGTCATAATTGTCATTAAAAAATTATACAGGTGGAGTTGCAGCTATGGTGAAAATTTCCTGTCAATCGGACCAACGGTTGCAAATAAAATCATATTTATTTTGTGCGGACACACAGACAAACGGACGAACGGACGAACGGACAAACGGACAAACGGACAAACGGACAAACGGACAAACGGACAAACGGACAAACGGACTCAAATGCAATACCCTCTCCTCTGACGAGGGTAATACAGTGGGGCTCCAACCTGCATTGAAAGAATTGAGGGATTTTTCAAGAAATAAACTATAACCCACTGTGAAGGCCTTGCAAAAACAACTTCATTGGTGAGTGGACTGAGACTGAAAGGAGAAGCCTGAATAGTGAAATATAAAAGTCAAATCCCTCAAAACCATTTATCCAAAAAACAGCAAGTCTTTGTCTCTCCCTTTGTCCTGTCACGATTGGTCTCTCCTCTCTCACCGCTTCACACAATCACAAAGCCTTGTAGAAATAATTGACAATGTCTTATAACTCTTTTTATAGCATCCAAATTTACTTGCAACTTTTATTGCATGTGGTCCAGTCTAAAGCAGACATTTGTCAGTGCTCGTGATGCCGGATGATGTCACGGCTTTCCGGTAGGTGGGTACATCTAGACAAACCGTCACGGGAATGGTATCTCCATTTATTCCATATGTCACAACATTTTTACCCTGTGTGCGTGGCGCAAGGCACAGTTAAGCAATTGGGTCAGTCTACCTGTCTGTCTTTCTGACAGATGTCAGTCTATGCTCGAGGAACTACTTAATTTCAATTGAACTTTATATTTTGAACAATGTAGAAAATGAATAATTGGAACATGAACCTGCAGTTTAGCAGCGCATTGGCTCTGAATTTGGCAAATTTTACGGAAGTTCATCCCAAGTGCACAAGCACACAGAGGAGTAAGGTAATTATCTTAGCCTGTCTGCCTGCCTGTCTGTCTGTCTGGCAGTGAAGCAAAATTAAAAATAATTCCAAACAGGAAACTTACTCTTTTAGGGATGTCATAAAGGACACAAACAACAGGCATACATAATTAATTTAAATTGTTAAATGAGGTGGTGTAAAATACGCTGCATCAACAGCAGTAAACTTCCAGGGAAATTTTTTTTTTTTTCCTGCAGTCGTTAAAACTTTTATTTTCTTTAAATTGAATTTTCTACTTGAACATGGTCGACACAAATCACCTTTTTCGGATTCCAAAAACCTCCAAAACACTGTTCTACGAACTCTCTCGTCATGTATGGTCCTCCCGTCTTGTCAAATGCCCCTCCATTTCGTCAGTCTTCCTTGGGTGCATTTGCTAGTTAATAATAAACTAGGGCATTGCCCGTACTATATCTATATCTAAAATTATATCCCCCCCCCTCTATTTACATGAAATGGTTTGGTCCAAAGCGAACGGCTTGCGAGTACGGTGACAATCCCCCCCCTCTATTTACATGCAATGGTTTGGTCCAAAGCGAACGGCTTCCGGAGTTTGGTAAAGAAATCGCCATCGCGTGCACAAACGCGCAGGAAAGCGAATGAATCGCAAATTCGGTTTTATTAGTTTTAAAACATAGTTTAACGCCAACATAGTTTGCAAACGTGAAATAAATGAATACGCTCTCAAATGTGCCATCCGAGGCAGAGTGTGTCCTCCACGTTCGGCACACGCGATCGTTCGCTGCTCTCTGATTGGTTGAATCGTTTTTTGGACATAGCTCGGTAAGTAATTGTCCGATTAATATGAAACCTTGAAAAGGCACATCCTCGGGTCCCCAGCAATATACCTGGCAAGTTAAAAGTATATCGGACCCGTGGTTGTCGAGAAACAGCGGTCACAGACAAACAGACGTACAAACGTACAGACGTACAGAGATTACTGGAATTATAGATAGATAAAAACCTTTGTTCAATAATGTCATATAATTTGTCCATAATGTATAATAATGGAAGACAAGCACAAACCAATCCGACAAGCAAGGCCAGTTTTGATTGCTATGGAAAACAAAACGCATGATGAGAAAAAGAAATAATCACAACAATATGGTTCACATGCATATCCAAAACAAGAGCAGCTGCGACAAACATCCTTCAAGCATTCACTACTACGCCTACTACCACCTTTAGAGGCCATTTTTCCCCGCAGAGCAGAGGTTGGCCTTTTTCGGGCACGGTGGTCCCCTTTTTGTCTTATGGCCGGATGCCCTTCCTGCCACCAACCCTGTAGTCGCCTCTTGCGACACACAGGGAATTACCAGTGAACCGGTACTCAATTTGCCAAACTCAGAAGGATGACAGGCTAAGTCAACCACCCTGGCGTTAATTCAGCAATCGACTGAGATTCAAACCCAGCATCCTAGGATCCCAAGCCCGCACCCTAACCGCTTAGCCAACACCAGGCTTTCCTTCAAGCATTCACTCAACAATAAATAAAACTTTTAATCCAAAAGTTTAGGAACATTGCCTGGCAGGATGGCCTCGCGGTACGCACACTCACCTCTAAGCTGTCTAGCCTGGGTTTGCTATAAATAAATAAACAATAGACAAATTTCTCTATTCAATCCCACTCCTCCCTCCAGCTCTTTGAAAAAGCTGTTCACCACCATCTCTTATCTTACCCCATCCAAAACCTTGATCTTTTCTACACCTGTTAATTTCACCCCAGGATCCACTTTTTTGAAATACCGACTTCTTTCCTGGAAGTCCGAGCAGTGTCTATGTGTTTTATACCTCAACCCCCTCCTTTCCCATGCCTCTTCCCCCCAAGTCCTCTCCCTCCCGCAGATCTCCCGATGTCCCTGTTCTCTACTGTTGTACTTGTGTGCTTCCCTCTCTCTCCCCATCTTGTCTCCCGCTCCCTTTATGATATGTTTTTTTATGTGTGCGTTTGTTTTTTGTGATTAATGTTAGCTTTTACACAAGCCTCGATCTTGTACACAAAAAAGAAAATAGGGGAGGGATTAAACATTTGGAC
Organism: Myxine glutinosa; assembly: GCF_964187855.1. NCBI lineage: Eukaryota > Metazoa > Chordata > Myxini > Myxiniformes > Myxinidae > Myxine > Myxine glutinosa. The sequence goes on along the minus strand of NC_136264.1, from coordinate 72,346,424 downwards.
AATGCCAAAATAAATCTCCACCTTTATCAATAAACACATGATATAACAGTAACATAATAAATAAGAATAATCCTCCGAAATGCTTCGGGGTGCAGCAAGTACTGTTTGTCCAACTTGATGAAACGTCCGATATCAATATTTTCCGGAATAAAGGAAAAACAGCAAAAGCAAAATGCATTTATTTTATCCGAGGGGTTTAATTCCACGTTTGGAAAATTACCATTGCATCACAGAGAGAGAGATAACAAAAACTTTGCTCGAAAAGTAAGTTGGAGTTGGATTTCTTTTCTGGAAATCTCAAGAGTAATCAGCAACTTGTATTACAATTATAATAATACCACCGACAAGGAAACTGCTCGGATCATATAAAAAGAGTACGGTGAACAGACCCCAACACAAGCCAGCTGTTGATGGGCAAAGATTTGGCCTGGAGCCTTCAACCGAATGTCATCGCCAAGAACCGCGGACTAATCAGGGAAGGCATGCAGTATGGAGGGAGCACAAGGGAGGGAGGAATTGTAGGAATGGCGCGTTACACGGCGCTCCGATGCTGGGATCAATTTAGATGGAGCAATTCCACCCACAAAGGCCTTTCGGTTCGTGACTAAAAAGTTTCACCGTTTCATCACCGGGAATGGGAGCTTTTGCGAAGAAGCACCACGTCTGACCGAATCAATCCACCAGTAGTACCCTTCCATGTCAACAACCCCATGGGTCTCAAGCAAACCCATACCTTAATTAGCACGTGGGGAAAACGACATCATGGACAAAATATTTACTTGGAACAGGCGTGCAAGTTTCAATGCATCAGAAACACGTGTTCTGGCATGTTGGTTGCCTTCAAAAACCCTGTTTGTCGAATCGTAAACCAGTCAGACGAGCAAGGCCAGTTTTGATAGCTAAGAAAAACAAAACACATGGTGAGAAAAGTAATCAACATCACAACATGTCCAAAAAAGAGCAAATGGGACAAACAAACATTATTCAAGCATTAACTCAATAATAAACCAAATGCAATACCCTCTCCTATGGCGAGGGTAATAAAAGTTTTAAATCAAAAGTTTAGGAACATTGGCTGGCAGGATGACCGAGATGTACGCACACTCGCCTCTAAATTGTCTAGCCTGGGTTGGAATCCCGACTCAGCTATAAACTGTCATCCTGGTGTTTCACAGGCAGGTTGATTCATCAATGTGTGTGCCGTCCCTCGGATGGACCCGAAACTAGGCGTCCCATCTGCCGGAATTAATTGATGGACGTTATAGATCCCACAGTGCCCTTCACGAAGAGCAGCAAAGCTATCACCGGCACCCTTAACAAATCACAAATTCCTGCCCGGACTTCGTGTCGGAGTGGTGACCCGTCCTGGATTGTAAGCCACGCCATAGAAACTCCTCCAGCAGGACATACGCTTTGTATAGAGCCTGAATTCATGATCTGGTCTCAGGAACATGGATTATATTCTACAGTGTGGACTGGTAACAAAAACACTCACAATTATTATAAAAACAAAAACAGTACTTCCTCACAATTATTACTGAACTCTGTTTTAAAGCAGCTGAGATGCAACGTAAATTAAGAACTGTAAATATGAACAGTGTGAGAGTTTTGAAGTATCAAAGCCAAGCAACATCGAATCATGCCAAAAAAAACCCTTTACCTCACACTCCATTTTCCCAGTCTCCTGCAATTCTTATTATGATCATATTTACTTCTATTCTAATGAAGGCAGAGAGTCTACCTACCACACCGGTTTCTCACCACTCTACCCCTCCAAATATCATCCAAGCTACAGTCTGAGCAGTAAAATCCAAGCATTTGAGTGAGCTACTACGACTGCAACTACCAACTACTACTCATTTAATGCCCATTTTCCCATATTAGGGTGTTGGCCCCTCTCCACTTAGTCCTGTCAAAAGTATCCTCCTCCATTAACCCCAACAAATGCACGCATCTACTGATCGTATCCTTCCAGGTCTTTTCCGGTCTACATCTTGGTCTTTTCCCCTCAACTACGAAACGAGTGACTTTGATCTTGACAGACTCATCTTCTCTTTCTCGCCACATTCTCAAACCCCCTTGGTCCTCTCTCAACTCTTCCTCAGTACTACTAGCTTTGAGCCTCTTTTTTATGTCCACACTACTCTGCTTATCCTTTAGTGTTACCCCACACATCCATCTCATCATCTCCCTGACGTCCAATTTCTGGAAGTAGTTTCTCACTTGTGTGGTCAATACTTAGAATGCCATGCTTGGTTAGAAACTGGTGTACAAGGTGTGTGTGTGTGTGTGTGTGTGTGTGTGTGTGTGTGTGTGTGTGTGTGTGTGTGTGTGTGTGTGTGTGTGTGTGTGTGTGTGTGTGTGTGTGTCGTTGGTTGTTTTCTCCGTAATTTGGGTTTTAGAAGGTGGAACCGAGTCCTCCCATGACTCGAAGTATCCACCCCCGCTTCAGTGGGCTAAGTTGTGAAGTTGTGTTGCTCTCAGAGTTTTGTTCCAAGGGCTCTTTTCAGGATCGTCACTGAGCCCCATACAGCTTCCAACTGTAGTTAGTTTGTGGTAACATTCCCAGGGGTGGTTAAGGTCTCTGTAAGGTTCTTCTTTATCATTCCCGTTGCCCCAATTATCATTGGTACAATTTTGGCGCTCTTCAGCCTTCCACGATCTTTTCACTTCACTCTTGAAGTCTTGGTATTTGGTCATTTTCTTGATTTCTGCGTTGTTTAGGCCAAAATCGCTAGGTACTGATATCTCAATCAGCAATGCTGTATTTTCCTTTTTGTTCCTGAGTACTATGTCCGGACGCAATGCTTTGTTTTCTGTGTGCACGCTGGATGGGATCATCAGGTCATACGTGAGCATTATGTCCTTGTTTTCAATGATGGTTTTTGGTTCATGTTTCCGAGAGTTTTGTGGAACTGGGATATTGAAATTTTTGCACATGTGCCAGTGGATTACTCTACATACCTTGTTGTGCCTTTGGGTGTACAGCTGATCTGACATGAGTTATTTACATCCCGATAGGAGGTGACTCATGCTTTCCGTTTCTACCTTGCAGAACGTACACTTGTCCGATCGACTCAGTCCTGCCATCTTTTAAAATCCATCGGTGTAGTATCCTTGGTCTTGGGCATTAATAATGATTCTTTCTCCATCCCAGTTGAGCTGATCTCTTCTTAGCCATTCCAGTGATCCTTCTTTGTCTATCCCCAATCTGTTCAACTCTTTTTTTTTTTCCATTTCTCTGCTCGTCTTTCTCCCAGTTGTCACTATATATCTGCTGATATTTCATCTTGTATTTTTCTTTTGTCTTTTTTGCAATCGTTGGGGCTGTATTCTTGCTGTTTCAGTGTGGTGCATTTGTATGTGTGTGTTAGGTTGTTGTAATCCTGGAGGAATTGTAGTTGGGATAGACATTTGTTGAGGACATTGGTGGCACATAGTATTGTAAAAATTTCAAAACATGTACCACAGAGTTTGATCTTTACTTTTATGGAAATTGTCCCAAACAAGACATAAAGCCACTCAAGGTAATGGGCGAAGAGAAGGTTAGAAAAATAGAAGGATAAAGCAAAACAAAATACAAATAAATAAATAAATAATAAAACATCCAAGACACAGGAAGTAGCAGAAGTAAGATAAAATGTGAAACTTTTTGCGAAAAAAAAAATGTAAAATGTGAAAAAAATTGCTTTTTGATCATCAGAAATAATTTGTGCTACACTCAAGGCAATCCACACCATATTCTCATACATTCAAGCTCTGATGTTGAGAAATATGAAAACATGTCAATCTTCCTCAGATAAGGTTGGTTTACATTTCAATAAGATTCATTATTAAATATACACTACTCACAATAAGTTAGGGATATTGGCAGGTTCTTCGGTGTGGTTGATTTTGTGTATTAATTTATGTTGAAAAAAGTTGTTGGTCCTAATTCTATGGTTATTAATGAGTGTGAAAAAACACAGCATTCTTGATTTCAATACCCTAACCCTAACCCCTATTAAAAAAACTAGAGGTTCCCAGGAACCTGAACTCAACTGGTCTATATCAATATGGTTAGAATATGCATAATAGAACCACAAACTATATAGTTTATATGTGCTAAAAAATCTATGACAAAAATTGATTTTTCAATATGGCCGCCCTGCCGTGCCCATTTTTGGGCGTACAACGCCCAAATGCAATCCCAAACTAGTTTATGTCTTAAAGATGCTGCATAACAAGTTTCATCAAACCTGATCAATATTTGTGACTTTTAGAGCGTAGACGTCGAATTGTTTACAGACGACAGACAGACAGACAGACAGACAGACAGACGGACAACGGACACTGGGTGTCGACAAAAACTCAGCTGGACATAGTCCAGTTGAGTTAATAAACTCACTCCCACAATATCCCTAACTTATTGTGAGTAGTGTAAATCTTTCCGTTTAAAACAAACACTTAACAAAGTTACTTAACAAACACTTAAAACAAACACTTAAAACAAACACTAAAACAAACACTTTCCGTTTAAAACAAACACTTAACAAGGGGTTTCCCCACTCTCAGCTCTCACTCAGATATTATGATGAAATGGTCGACATGAATAAGCTTCCAGCCAAAGGTGCCTCCACAATATCACTCAAGAAGGATGATGAAATCAATACTGCTATGCATAGTGCATCATCCCATCATCTATCATACTAAAATACGCCATTTGTGTCTGTCTGATGAATTTTTGACGCCAATACATTCTGTCGTTACTTATCCAATCTCAACCAAACTTGACAGGATGACGAAGGGTTACATAATGAAGGTTGCAGCGCATTCATCCCCCCTCCCCCACCCCAAGGGGGTTTTCTCCCCCCAAGCGAGTTTGCCTGCCATTGCCGTCAATGGGGTTGCACGTTAAGGTGTGTATAAATGTTAAATTAGCTTTATCATGGCGTTTTTTCAAAGAGGATTTATCGTGGCGTTTTTCCAAAGAGGATTTATCATGGCGTTTTTCCAAAGGCGCTTTTCATAACAAAATTAATGATAATCGCATATTATTAATGTTATAACAAATCAATATTAATACTAATAATGTCCCACTTCCCCAAGGCATTTTTCCCTGCAGTGATAACGTGGAAAAATAGCTTATAGTTATAATGGCATTTCTGTGGGAGCAACGGCCTCTACAGGAAGTAAAAATATTATACACCACAAACACGTATGCTTAGCTTCTTAAATAGTCGCAAATGCTCTTTATAGCACTACATGAAGAAATTTGGAGGCATCCCGACATCCGTGAAGTAAGGTTTACTTACAGAACTGAGCGAAGATCTACTGTACTCTATATAACCCACAAATGTTGGATTAATAACATGGCCCTTTCTGCCGCTGCCGTGGCATTTTTCATAGTGAACTTTTGAAACTCGCTCCTGCTGTTTCATACGAAACTGAAAGGGAGAAGCTCGCGTTGTCCTCCTTTACCCAGCAGCTAGCTCACATTCCTCATCAACGGTTTTGAACGGAGTGCTTGCTCAAAAGCTTAAACCACATGACGAGCGTTCTACAAGAAACTAGGAAACTGAACACATCCCACCCCCCAATGTTCTTGAGGCCCGACCGTAGATCTATTGTACGCTATATATCGCAGAAAGGAATGACCCTTCCTGCCATCCCCATGGGGAACGGGTGTACAAGTCATACTAAATTACACAATTTGGTGTCTGTCTAACCACAATACATTTGGTCACTAGTTATCCAATCTCAACCAAACTTAACAGGAGGACTAAGAGTCACACAATGAAGGTTATAGCGTATTCATTTCCCCCTTCTCCAAGTGGACTTTCTCTGCCAACGGGATTTTCTCCACTAACGGGGTTTCCCCGCCAATGGGGATGTGTGTTGAGGTGTATATCCATGTTAAGATAGCTTTATCGTGGCATTTTTCCAACGCCACTTCTGATAATAAAAGCATCTATCTATAATTCCAGTAATCTCTGTGTGTGTGTCTGTGTGTGTGTGTGTGTGTTTGTCTGTGACCGCTGTTTCTCGACAACCACGGGTCCGATATACTTGAAACTTGCCAGGTATATTGCTGGGGACCCGAGGATGTGCCTTTTCAAGGTTTGAAATTAATCGGACAAGTGGTTCCCAAGGTATGGTCACCGTACTCGCAAGCCGTTCGCTTTGGCTTTGCGAATGGACCAAACCATTTAATGTAAATAGAGGGGGGGGTTCTACCGTACTCGCAAGCCGTTCGCTTTGGCTTTGCGAATGGACCAAACCATTTCATGTAAATAGAGGGGGGGGGTTCTGTGGTCGTTACTGCCACGTGGTTTCAAAGTTTTTTTTTGTTGTTGTTGTTTGCACGCATGTTTTTTTGCACCCACGTACGGGCACGCCCTAGTAATATTAATGTGATTACAAAACAAAATTAATACTAATAATATCCCACCTACACAAGGGGTGTTTCCTCAATGAACAAACGCCGTGTTAAAGTTTAGAAATAGCTTATCGTGCCGTTTTCATGGGAGCACCAGCCACTACCAGAAGTAAAAAATATTATAAACCACAAAAACATATGATTACCTTTTTAAACAATCGCTAATGCTGTTTAACAAGAAACTGAATTTTTTTTGGAGAAATCCCCACGTCCGTGAGGCAAATTTTACTTACGGAACCGAGCTAAGATCTACTGCAATCTATATACCCCATTAGGGTTAATAACATTACTCTTCCTGCTGCTAATGTGGCGTTTTGCATGGCAGCCTTTTGAAACAGTCGCTACTGCTGTTTAACATGAAACTGAAAGGGAGGAAACCCGGGGTGTGTTCAGTTACCAAGCAGCTAGCTCACATTCCTTATCAATGGTTTTGAACGGACTGCTTGCTCAAAAGCTTAAACCACATGACGAGAGTTCTACAAGAAACTAGGAAACTGAACACACCCCACCCCCCAATGTTCTTGAGGCCCGACCGTAGATCTATTGTACGCTGTATATCCCAGAAAGGAATGACCCTTCCTGCCATCCCCATGGGGAATGGGTGTACTAGTCATACTAAATTACACAATTTGGTGTCTGTCTCACCACAATATATTCGGTCACTAGTTATCCAATCTCAACCAAACTTAACAGGAGGACGAAGAGTCATACAATGGAGGTTGTAGTGACTTCATTTGTCCCCCCCCCCCCCCCCCCTCAAGCGTGTTTTCTTCCTCAGACGATATCTGTGTTAAGGGGTAGAATAAGAGTCTTGTTGGTTTTTAATCGCTGTCAAACGCATATTCACATGACATGCATTCCTTTGCTAAATCAGAATGTAAAATAAAAAAAGATCGATTACCATACAAGGAGACCTATAATCCCTTAGGAAGAATAGGAAGAACCAGGTTGGCTCGAATACTACTGGAAAAAAATCTCAAACTGATGGTTTAAGGTTGAAATTGGGAATCAAACCCAGGCTATTAAAAAAAAAAAAAAAAAAAAGCTCAGAGTCTAGGCCTGAAGAGGGTTAGACAACTATGCACCATCATGTCACACAAAATATAACAATGAACAAACTTATTCTGCACAAGCAACACCTCCCCTAATCTCAACACTGATTCTAGTCGCCAATCATTAACTTCATACATATATTGTAAAACCTTTACATAGTGATTTTTCATAATGTTCCAATGGTCACCATACTTCCAATAACAACAAAAGAAACGACGGCGAAAGTAGGCCTGCTGCGGGAGGGAAAAAAACACTCATGGATAATCAAAATATTATTTATTCTGGTTCAACTTGAAGTCAATCTATTGCTGTTTACATCATGAGCAAAACTGATAACCGGAAAGGAGGAAAGCAAAAAAACCCAGGTGGCTTGTTTGTTGCAGAACAGCCACGTGGCGTAAAGACGAAGGCCAGGAAGACTCTGCGTGCCGGCACAGCGGACGTGAGAGCATGAGTCAGCCACGGCTAGCAACTATATTTCTCGACCGCTGCGGCGAAAAATAATTCTCAATGGCGATTGCACCGAGCTGGCATGTCCGAGTGTGTCTCAGTGTCCAGATTGGTCAAATGAAATGGGAATCAATCCATTAATACATATTATGGAAACATCCCAATTTCGATCCTGACATGAACTATCAATGCAGGTCTTTAGCGATGTGCTGAACTGGTTAAAAACGATAAACGAGTCTACAGTGATGTTGTCGTTAACATAGGATTTTGATGCAGCAAATTAATTTGCAAACTACATGCTGAGATTAAAAACCACAAATCACTGTGGCTTCACTTATTTGGCAATTCCACCTCAGCAACGGCTCTTGACGTAGGGATCCAAGGTTCAAATCCCATCATATAGGCCGTGTCGACTCATCGACCATCTTTCGATGTCAGTGCTATTCATGTGAAAGCACAGCATGATATTCTTACCCTGCATGTAATTTATAGGCAAGCACTATCATCAGTGTTAGACACCACAAAAAAAACAAAAATAAATAAATAAATAAATAAAAACGCCATGGAGTTTATTGCCAGAGCTAAACAAAAAGTATTTCTGCTTTGTCATAAGGATCTCACAAAATAAGTATCGTTTAATTGTTTTGAGCAGTGCACAAAAAACGCTGCAATTTAGCAAGGGAAGCCTGCCAGCGACCTCAACATTGCCTTGCCACCCATGATCCGGAGACTGTTTACCCAGCTGATGCATAACAGATTTTCAAGGCTTTGCAAGGGCCCTGAGAAAACATTGAGAGCCTGAAATTAGGTGAGGCGAGGCCCTGTCATACATGCACCCACTACCACCAAGCATTTGGTGCAAGGTAGGACGCAGCCGATTCGGTCCGGTGCACGTCGCAGCCAACATACCGAGACGAACTTGCACTCGGAGTGGAAGAGGGGGAGAGGGAGGAGCACAAGAGGATTTTCTTGGGAATGAAAAGGGAGGGGAACATGGGAGTTGGAGGGGGTAGGGAATTCATGGGAGGCTTCCAGAGGGAACAGAGAAAAACATACGCAAGGAGTGTGTGCAAGGCTCAGAACAATGGCGAAGAGCCCACACCTAATGGCAAACACATTTACCCAGTGGCTGCCAAGCAAAAAAAGAAGAAGAAAAAAAAGAAAGCAAACAGTCCGAAAGAAAGCATTCGGCCTTGCTGCTAAATAGTGGGGGGAAAGGTTGAAGCTGCTGAAACAGACAGAGCAATTCACCATGGCAGAAAGTGCAACAAAAAGTCACCGAGAAGCAGTCATGGCCACGCAGGGAAGAAAAACCACAAACTATCGCTGTTGCTCAACTTTAAACTGCTGAAGGTTATGCGACGACCGTACATGTTGGACTATGACATACAAACCACCATTATGATGGACGGGGACAGACAGACAGACAGACAGACAGACACACACACACACACACACACACACACACACACACACACACACACACACACACACACACACACACACACACACACACACATTTGTAGAAAGTTAATCTGCAAAGAATTACATTTCGAACCTTCACCTTTGTATTTAGGAAAAAGAAGCAAAGACTGCAGAACCTATTAGGTGATGTGGCTTTGGCAAACTCGGCTCAAGAGTGGAAGACATCTTAATGATGATGATGTCCAAGCAATCATTGAAAACAATATGGGGACATCAATACGTACTGTATAAATGCAAAAACAATGGAATTTTCTCCCCTCCTCCAAACATCCCTATACACTCTCTTTTGCCTGCCTCTACTGCAAAACGAGGGATCAAAAAGTTTTCCTCCCGCCCGCGCCATGAAGGAATGGCACTGCGCCAACAAAATTCAGCACAGCTGTTAGTCCTTTTCTAAGTAGTTTCCAGCAAGTTTCACGAAGTTCTTTATTCCCCATCGGTCGATGAGTTTCCTTATGCCAAAGGAAGAACATTTTGCCTCTCCTCAAACGTGTACACACACACACACACACACACACACACACACACACACACACACACACACACACACACACACACACACACACACACACACACACACACACACACACACACACACACACACACGCCATTTGCCTCCCAACCTCCTTTTCTTCAGCATAATCGCAACCTCTTTCCTCTGTAAGACAAGTGAGATCACCTCCTCGCTGCAGTTAAAGACAAACATTGTTAAAATAAAGAGTGGTGAAAGAATGCGGTCCCCATACTGTAAGCAGTGACGCTTATATGCATGCAGCTACCTCATTTGTTGTAAACAAACAATGGGGAAAAAAACAATCTCATCTTTCACATACACTGACTGACAGGAGTGCCAAATACCTGTTCACCTGTACAACAAACCTGGTAACTGGGTCGTCATACAAATAAAATGAGCCTCACCTTGTAACATGGCTCCACCAATATGACTGAACGTTTATCCGCACCGCCATTTCATCATTGATGGACCAAGTGGCTGAAAAGAATGCACAGGGCGGCTGTGACAATGTAGTTGGAATTTTTGGGGGTTTCTTTTAAACTCCGTAGCTGAGTCAATCTTTTAAGCTACTGTACCATGGATGGAACTTGTGCAAGAGCATTAAATATGCCAGACAACAAATGGCCATTTACAATTAGATTTTGGAACAGCAACGAGTTTGTGCATCGGTGGTGGCGAGCAAACAAGGCGAAAGGACACGTAGCCTTTTGAAATATACGTCTAAATTTTTTTGCCGATTACACGGCAAACGTGCCACCAAATGTGAGGAAAAAGTGAAAATTTCAACTCTATGTTCAGGATTCGTAAATGATATCAATGAAGGAGTAGTCAACTGGTGGATTTTTGTGGCCACCATTAGGGGTTCCGACAGCAACGGCAGTTATTTAGGAAAAAGCACCGTGTCCGAACATGAAATGCGGATTAAAAGCATTTGAAGAGTTGGAGGCCTGGTCGTATTTGACTGCAGGTTTTGACAGTAAGTTCAAGGAAAATGGAGGCCAACATTTTCCCTTTTGTTTTCCAAGCAAAGGTAAATTTTTTAATCACTTGCTCATTTCCATAAACATGAGAGATTGGCACGTTCTTTAAGTATATCATTTATGAGAGGCAAACGGAAAGTTATTGGCCTAGCATCAAGCCTCTAAAGCTCACGTCCCTTTCTGACTCGATTCTATTATTATCTGAGTCAATGCCGAACAAACTCCGACGTCACAGGAGGAATTACGGCAATTATTTAATAAACGCTCTTTTAAATAATTGTATTCACCTGGAAAAATGTTGGATGCAAACATAGCCATTGCCTTTTGGTTCCCATGGTTCATTGAAGCATACAAAATAACAAGGCAGCTTAAAACATGTTTTTAAAGCAACACGTGGATCAAGGAATGTAAAAAAAAACAAAAAACAATTATGAACAAGCATTCTGCATATTGCGCTGCAATACATGTCCCCTACCGGAAGTCTGTCGTCCGGAAAACTGTTCGGGAAATTACCAAGGGTTATTTACCCACAGGTTCTGAATCATTCCCAATCGCTAATTACCTCAGGACGGGCTCACCTGTGATTCGCACTCGGGACTTCGATTTATACACCTTGCAGACAGGTCAGCAGAAGCACGATAAATAACCTTTCGAGTTGCTAAATATCAGTAATTTATTATATTTTCCAGTTCACGATCAATGATCGATGTGTGTATATATATATATATATATATATATATATATATATATATATATATATATATATATATATATATATATATGTTGCTCGGCTTGGCTCCGCCCCTCCCGAAAGCGCGCGCTGTGTCGCGCTTTTGACGTTCGCGAGACGAGGCTGAGGGCACGTGGTGCGGCTTGAGGAGAACTCTAGAATAAACAAGAGATATCCATTTTATTTATTTTTTTTCGTTTAATTAACGATATCTGCCAAACCACGTGCCCTATCGCAAATTCCAAAAGGACATTTTAGTAGACTGACATGCTGAACAGATGTGAAGTTTCCCCACGATTGGATCAAAAATGAGGGAGGAGCTCGGTTTTAAAGGTTCATGCTTAAAAACGTCATAACTCTGAAACCATGTGACGCATGACGTCATGCTCAATGACTTTTTTGTTCGTCATGGGTATGCGATCCTGCCTGCAAAGTTTGGCCTCGATCTGTTCAGCCGTTGCAGAGAAAAAGGGGTTTTCGTGTTTTCACGAAAAACAATATGGCGGCCGAACGTGACCTGTGACGTGACCTGTGACGTTATAATTACCATTAAAATATTCTACAGACCAAATCCCCCTACAGTGAAAATTTGATCTCAATCGGTCCTATTATTGCAGAGAAAATCTTTTTTAAAGGAAATTAAAACTTAAAATGGCACTGAGTTAAGGATCATCAGAATTATCAGAATTCCCAAAGTTCAAAGTGCCATAACTTTGTCAAAAATGATCGAAACGTCGTGAAGTTCGAACTTGATCTGTAACTTATCATAAGGAAACCATGTGCCAAGTTTGAAATCATTAGCATTAAGAGTTTAGAAAAAAAGGCCGGAAAACTGTTCTTTGCGTGACGGACTGACGGACGGACAAACTGACGGACTGACAGACGGACAGACGGAGGGACGGCGTGCAAACCTATAGTCCCCTCCGGTGTACACCGGTAGGGGACTAATAATACAGGAGGGTTATGACATGTATTACGAATTGAAAGCAATGGTGGATGAAGCAACAGGTGCTGATAGCCACCGTACAGAGAAGGTAACACAAGAGAGATGGAGAATTCCTTTAAATGCTGATGAACTCCAACACTTAAATTCCTTCAGACAAGCACACACGTCCCATAAACACACATCCACTCACACAGACGGCCAGACATCTGCGGACATCAACTTGTTTTGAACAGATAACATATCGTCAAAACACAAAACATTAAAAACTCAAAACAAAACATTAAAAACTAGAGCAAAGATGATGCTGTGCCATTGCAAATACCCACACTTGCCACCAAAGGGAAAGTTGAAATATGGCAAAAAAAAGTTCCACCGGGAATCCAATAAAGTCCAATACGAAATAGCAATAAAGCCCAAATATGCAAAAAAGTCCAATATCAAATTATGAGTTTAAAAAATCTTCTCTTTTGACCCCTGTTACCCTAGAACCCCATGCCCTGGGGGAGGAACTGGGGGTCAAATCCAAAAGATCGTTACATACATATTTCATGCTTCCCTAAATGTTGACTGCATATACAAAGTTTCATTACCTTCGCAAAAGCGGAAGGTTATGTTTTGATCGCTGTGTATTTATTTGTATGTCTGTGTGTGTGTGTGTGTGTGTATGTTATTCGCATAACTCAAAAAGTATTCAACCGAATTGCATGAAATTTGGTGGGATGATTGGTTATTATACGGGACACATTTGATTAGATTTTGGGAGCAATCGGGTCAAAGGTCAAGGTCAAGGTCACGAAAAGGTCAAAATCGTATTTTTATTTGTCATAACTCGGTCAATTCTTATCCGATTTGCATGAAATCAGCACCAAACTGTTCACTGTTCTGTTCCCTACACTCCCATGCCAAGTACAGAACAGTAGCTGCGGCGAAGGTATGCGCTCTACCGAGTGCCCGTTCTAGTTAAAATATGTTTTTAAATGTGCCCGTAATTGCATTTTTTTGGCATTTGAGCTTTTGACCTTGCCCCTGGACCCCAGGGGGCATGGCCAAAAATGATACTGCACCGTCTTGCCATGTGGTGATCATAACTACCAGGTTTGGTGAATTTCTGCACAACCATTTAGGAGGAGATGGTGAGACGGACAGACAGACAGACCGACAGAGCCGGTTACAATATCCCCTCCATTTATATATATTTTAAAGCGTGGAGATAACATGGACATTCATAAAGAAACATATAATAGAATTGCCACAGATCAGTACCATGGACGACTTGTCAAACAAAAGGTGTAGTGAGCATCAGTGAAAAGTTTTCATCAACATCAGTACTAGACGACTCACTGCGCAAAGACTAAACGGGGGAAAGCTAATGCAAAAGTCTCTTATAAATGCATAAATTGCTTCAGCTCTTAAAAGTCATTTGGCACAAAAGGTGACACACAGGAAACAAACGTGATTAAAATTAAACACAAAAACATGCCAATACAAAGAAACTTTGAACGATAGAACCTTTCATTGTTGCCACAAACAAAGAGCAGTTCCTCCACTCAGTTGATTTTTTTTTCTCGAGACGGCCATCAAGAAGTGTCAAAGGGTTCTTTGTTTATCTGTCCAGTCGGAGGAAGGTTGGGAATGTTTGCCGTATTTACGCAAGGAAACTGCAGAGATGGAGTGATCGAGACCACAAGGGTCCAGATTTAAAATATTCTGCAAAACAACCTAAAATTCGGTGGAAAGAAAACTAGACCCTGTCCATATATACATCACATCTCGATAAATGCACACGTATCAATTTGAAATTATCCGAGCTTCCTTCGAGGGAATGTCCCCCGATATGAAAATAATCTATTTCCCTTATGCTACCGAGTCTGGCGGCCACACATTGGGGGCTGTGCTCATTCCATGACCACAATTTATGTCGACGATCTCTTCACGGTTTGCTTTGTTTATTCTTTAAAACCTTTCTTTGCTGTACTTACAAGAGTTGCATATTTCAATGTTGTTTATGAAAGTGGCTTTTGTTTTAAGTTTTCCACTCAAAGCAGCATCAAATAGTCCAAGTGTGGTACGCTTTTGCCAAGATATGCCTCTTGTATTTTACTCTCGGCACTTGACTTGTCTAAATGCTGTGGCTTTAGGTAGCATTGTCACCTATGTATACATATTCCATATATAATATACGAGTTGCATTCCATTGTCCCAGGAGACAAACCCAACGTTAAAACTTCTAAATGAGAAGACCGCATGTGGCAGCCCATTTGAGAATGCCAGGGAGAGAGTTGTTGGGATACTCGGGAAGTAAACACATGCGACATTTTTTCTTTACGAGTTTTCTTCATTCAAATACAAATGACTAAACACTAGTTTGTTGTATCTTACTCATTTCATTGACGTCAAGATGCAAATGTGAAAAATTTACTACAGGCAGTTATGCATCGGTTCAAAGTCTGTTCTCGTGTTAAACAGAAAATAAATAACTACATCACAGTAAGCCACGAGAGTTCATAGAACACCTTACCCCACAGTGCTCAGGTATATAATTAAATTGAAATAAAATAATTATTTTAAAGGTCGTATATTCAAAAAAAACTTCTGGAAGTTTACCGCTGTAGATGCAGTGTCTTATATACCGCCTTATTTAAATGTTACATTAGTTATTCGTGCCTGTTTGTGTCCTTGACGTCCTTAAAAACAGCAAGTTTCCTGTTTGAAATGATTTTCAATTTGTTAGACTGCCAGACAGACGAATTTTTTTTTATCTCACTCCTCTCCACATGCGCAATCAGAACAAATTAAGAACCGAAGTACTGCTAGACCACAGGTTTATTTTACGATTCGAGTTCAAGATATAACGTTCAATTAGCATCGATTTGTTCCTCGAACATAAACTGACGTTTGTAGATGGACAGACAGAAGTGAACCAACTGCTTAACCCAGCTTTTCTCTTTGCGTGCATACAGCAAAATTAAAAAAAATTATTGGATAAAAACAAAAATAATTAAAAAACAAATCCAATTGCATTTCAATTATGGAAGGTTTTTTAAATTTCCAATTGTGAAACCGACAGATTAATGGATCGAGGATACGGTACAAGCTCTTGCGCAATTAAACGGCATGGTAAGGTGATATCATGTTTTGGTTTTGTTTAGAATATCAATTACACAATTTACAACACCTGAAGCGAATATGAATGTTAAAAGGGCAGTAGTTTATTCTCTGGCAGTAACGATCAATACAACGGAAGCCTCTCCTCACTGAAAGACACATGAAAGCCCGCTTGGAGTTTCCAAAAAAGCACCTAAAAGACTCTCAGACTGTGAGAAACAAGATTCTGTGGTCTGATGAAATCAAGATTGAACTGTTTGGCTTCTGTCTGGCCACTCTGCCATAAGGCCCAGATCGGTGGAGTGTTGCAGTGATGGTTGTCCTGGAAGTTTCTCCCATCTCCACACAGGATCTCTGGAGCTCAGCCAGTGACCATCGGGTTCTTGTTCACCTCTCTTACCAAGGCCCTTCTCCCCCAATTGCTCAGTTTGGCCGAGCGGCCAGCTCTTGGAAGAGTCCAGGTTGTTCCAAACTTCTTCCATTTAAGAATTATGGAGGCCACTGTGCTCTTGGGAACCTTCAATGCAGCAGAAATTTTTTTGTAGGCTTCCCCAGATCTCTGTGCCTCGACACAATCCTGTCTCTGAGCTCTGCAGGCAATTCCTTCGACCTCATGGCTTGGTTTTTGCTCTGATATGCATTGTCAGCTGTGAGACCTTATATATACAGGTGTGTGCCTGTCCAAATCATGTCCAATCAATTGAATTTACCATAGGTGGACTCAAATCAAGGTGTAGAAACATCTCAAAGATGATCAAGAGAAATGGGAGGCACCTGAGCTAAATTTCAAGTGTCATAGCAAAGGGTCTGAATACTTATGTAAATGTGACATTTCAGTTTTTTATTTTTAATAAATTTGCAAAACTCTCTAAAATCCTGTTTTCTCTTTGTCATTATAGGGTATTGATTGTAGATTGATGAGGTAAAAAATGAATTTAAACGATTTCAGCATAAGGCTGCAACATAACAAAATGTGAAAAAAGTGAAGGCGTCAGAATACTTTTTGAATGCACTGTCTACATACATAAATACATATGCACACAGACACACACACACACACACACACACACACACACACACACACACACACACACACACACACACACACACACACACACACACACACACACACACACACACACACACACGATGTTGAGGATGTTGAGCAATATAGCACCTTTGGACCTGAGGATGTGGCATTGTGGCATCGTCCATGCACAAAATTATCCAATTACTGTTTACAATAGCCTTGTACTTCTCAATAGGTTGTATTTAACAATATAAATGAATAAATATAGACATCAAAGTTATTTTCAGTACATCTAACTGGCCCTGTTACCAGCAGAGTTTTGCATTACCCATTTTCACACCAAAAATACCGGCAATGAAATACCAGCATTGAAATACGGGCAAATAAATAATGGCAAAAAAACACCGGCAAAGCCCACCGACCCTCTGTCGCAGCAATGACGAGTGCCGCAAAATTGCTAGTATACGTCAATCACATCACACTAGCAAATAGCTGCAAACAGGATGTGACGCTTTGCATGCAGTGCATTGTTGTACTGTATCGTATCAAAATGGCAGTTGCGATATCACCAACCTCTTTTCTCTAAATTTAGTACAGGTTATCCTCACATTTTATGCATTATACCAACAACAATTTGTAATTTGGTGAGTGCAGGAAATCCAGAGATTTTTGGCGGTACAATAAGATGCGATGCGATGTGAGGCGGAGAGGAGGAGAAGACGGCAGAAGTTTTTTCGATCACAAAACACACATACAAGAAGCTCGAGCCAGCAACATGTAAACAATCACACGACCCATGGAAGTGCTCCTCGTAACCTTCGTTTGGAGCTCCGTGATTGGTTAATCCGACTGGTCTATGTACGTGACCCATGGTCATCACGTGTCAATGCACAAGGTGCAATATTGCCAGCATTTCTACGGCTACCTTTCACATCTAATTAATGCTGGCATTTTTAAAGCTTCGCTACGCAAAATGCCAGGAAATTGGTGGAAACTAAATGCCAGCAAAATGCCAACATTGCTTTAAGCTAACAATCACATCGAAGCAACACCAGCAAATTGGTAGAAAATGCCAGCATGTTTCTGGAAGCACATTGTTGATATATGGTGCCTTGCAGTCATATTGAAAAACCATTAAAGGTAGTTGTATTTCTAAAGCATTTGAAAGTTAAAAAAAAAGAAGTTATGTTTGAGTTCACGCGTGCAAATATGTCATTTGAGATGTTCGAAATAAGGCGATTAACAAAATAATGATGAGGACAATGAGTCATGCGTGTCCTTGAGTATGGTCTCCACATGAATGTTTTATAATGCAACGAGAGACAGACGCACAACATACGGCTCAAGTGACAGCTCAGCGACATGGCACAACATGAATTCCAGTGGATAGAAGACATATGATTATATATTGAACATTTCTCCAGCAACGGTGAAAAAAAAAGTGTTTCATAAAATAAAACTGGAAAGTGAGTTGTAACAGAAACACATCACAACAAAGCTCAATCTATACAATACTGTCATGGCAAAGGCCAACTGTTTGAAATCAACATGTAATTCATCAAACCGGTCCTGGTCACACAGGCCACTGTCATTGACAAAATCTTCTTTATTTTCTCCGCCTGTCCATCTGTCGCTCTGAAGCTCTGTCCATCCAGGGCCGAGCTTCACTGGCCTGACTCCACACACAATTCTAACCTCAAAAATAAAATTGCCACCATTTTGATCCCTACTTATTAAAGGCATTATGCTTCAGGCCTCTGGTGTACATTTGAAGACTGAACAACGCTTCTATCATGAAATAAAGGTACGTTCTGAGGAAAGAACGGTACGTTTGGATTACATCTCATGCAGGGGAAATGAGGCAATGCATGTTTTTTGTTCAGAAATGACCGAGGCAGCGGTCTACTATACACCGCCCAAACAAAACTTTCATACAATCAAGAGTACTGCTGAGTTTATGTACATAAACTGAACAATGTGTCATCCATCTATCATGAAGGAAAGAAAATAGTCATGATTAATATTTAGTCTTTAATAATAAATTTTAAAAACTCCAACCTGTCTTTTTGGTTTTCACCCGAGTTTTCAAAACTGAATACTATATTGTGCAAATACAGGATTTATAAACAAACTTAAGACATGTATTGACATTAAGTGAAGTAAATACATTGTTCACATGACATCCTTTTTGGATCTACTGAATTGCCAGTACCAAATTTGGAAAGCTCCGTGCAGCATCTAACTCTACATGTCCAAATGTCATACATGTTTATAATCATGGATTTCCCACGGGTGCTGGCCTACTAGTCCCATAATATTATCTGGAATGGATACAAAAAAAAAACATAAATTTTTAACTGGACCTCATCTATTGGCATGATGCAATCAGCATCCAATGACTTAATGTCTTCCATGCATTACAAACTCAAATAATATGGTGGTGGGTATATATTGTTGCGGTTTTGAGTTTGTACAATAAAGGTTAATTTTCCCCCTCATAGTTAGTCACACAACAACACGTAGCCTCGCGATAGTTCAGTTATTTCTTAGTATGTGTAAGCATAGTCCTTTTCCTGTGTTAGTCTTGCGTTGAGTAGAAAAATGAGAGTTAGGTCCTTTCATTGCCTTATGCCGCCTTACCCCGCCTTATGCCGCTTTTGACTTTTGGCACAAATTAACACGAGGCAGGCCTGGCAAATCGAGGCAAGACCGAAGGAGGGCAGAGGAGAAGCTGACGGTAAGCGCGAGCCGCCAATCAGGGCTCGAAGGGAGTGGCTGCGGCACTGCGTCACAGGGCGTGGTTGGAACATTCGAGAGGGCTAAGGAGGTTGGCCATATAACCCGTTGCGCGAAGCCCCCGACCTCAGTTATGAGATGGGTGATGAGCTTGATGAGTTACAAGTTGTGAGAAGGGCATGCGCTGGGTGTTGAGCTTGAACAGTTCTGTGGAGGGAGGCGCTTGAACAAGTTGAGAGTTCTGTGAGAGTTGAGTGTTGAGCAAGTTACGAGTTCTGAGAGAAGACACGCATGAACTAAGCTATAAGCGCTCTTACGAATTAAGCGCTCGGTTGAGCTTGAGGCAGAGCCTCCATTGGGTTACGCGAGTGATAGCGCGCCGGCAACTAAATGCGCTGTGGAAAACCGCCAAGCCTGGCGAGAGACGCGTACATTTCCCTCCTGCCTGCTGTGCCCTTTGTTCAAGAGACAAGCTACAAGGAACCCTCCCACCGCCTGCTTGCCTTCATCGCGGGACGTGCTGTGACCGTGGAGAGGCACGCCGTTCCTGGACGACCAAGGCAGCGAGTGAACATCATCCAACCTTCATTTCCCCTCTGTGAGTGTGATCGGGCCCGTGTCTGGCATAACATAAGACTGATTAAGACTGCTCTGTGTCTCTGTGCTTCTACCGATCATTGTACATAATAGTAATTAAACCTGTGTTCTTCCTTTATTCGACCGTCTCGTCTTTTCAATCATTGACGAAGCATGGTACGAATAGAACTGCTCTAATCGGGTTCCAATACTAGAAAACTGCATGGACCACGTGGTACGCAATCCGCACGGTGTACTCAAATTACACGTGGCTCATGCGAGGCATGATTCCCGCTTTCGCGGCGGCGCAGGTATTTAGGTACGTGCGAGAATTGTCCCGAAACCCTACCTTGCGTTTGCTCCGGGAGGGGCGATTCAAGTCTCTCGGTTGCGCTGGCCCAAAAAGAACAAGGGGCTTAATCTCCCCTTGGTAAGGGCAGGAAGGGCGGCGAAAACCGTAACAATATATATGCATGTATGTATGTATGTATGTATGTATGTATGTATATATATATATATATATATATATATATATATATATATATATATATATATATATATATATATATACATACATATATATACATATATATACATACATATATATACATATACAGTGGAACCTTGACTTACGAGTTTAATTCGTTCTGTGACCGAGCTCGTAACTCAAATTGCTCGTTTCTCAAATCAAATTTCCCCATTAAAATGCATTGAAATGCTATTAATCCGTTCCAGCCCGCCAAAAACCACACCAATTTTTTTTTTAATATACAGTATATATAAAAATATCTCGCGCTTTATATTTGACCTGTATGCAGCATACAAGTTGGCAGGATGGCCTGGACTGGAGGTACGCACACTTGACTCTAAAGTCTAAACTGTCCAGCCTGGGTTTGAATCCCGACCCAGCTATAACCTGTCATGGGTGAATCACAGGCAGGGTGATTCATCAATGTGTGTACCGCTAAACTGGGCGCCCCGTTTGCGTCCCATTAGTTGTTGGATGTTAAGGATCACACCGTGTTTTCCACAAAGAGAAGGCGAGCTATCGCCGGCACTCTGAACAAGTTGTGGCCTGGCATGCTCTTCTCCTCTGCCGTTATATACGTCCTCCTCGGCATCTTTTTCCAGAAGAGCCCTGTCTCGTCACAGTTGAAGATTTGCTGGGGGATGTATCGTTCGGCTTCTATCAGTTCGGCAAAAGTTATAATAAAATCTTCAGCTGCCTTCACATCCGCCTCACCAAGTCGACAACACGCACACCTCGCTCATGTTTTTCGACGATTGCGTGTTTTATATCCAAGCACATCATCCTCTTCTTCTTCTTCTCAGTACCGTGTTTTCCACAAAGAGAAGGCGAGCTATCGCCGGCACTCTGAACAAGTTGACGGCAGAGATACTGTACTTGCACGGCAAGATAACCACGTGACCAGAACCCACCTGGTGGCGTAAACTCAAAATAACCAACATGCGAAAACAAAAATGCAGCGCTATACGACAGAGATACTGTACTTGCACGGCAAGATAACCACGTGACCAGAACCCACCTGGTGGCGTAAACTCAAAATAACCAACATGCGAAAACAAAAATGCAGCGCTATACGACAGAGATACTGTACTTGCACGGCAAGATAACCACGTGACCCAGATCTCGGCTCGCATCTCAAAGCAATAAACCACCTGAGCGACGGCTCGTATCTCGAAAAACTCGTAAGTTGGGGCACTCGTAAGTCAAGGTTCCACTGTATATATATATATATATATATATATATATATATATTGTTGCGAATATGGAATTTGGCCTCCATATCCGCTTGTAAATATTCCCCTATTTTCTCCAATACTCCCCAACTTTCCCCAGTCCCCCATTCCCTAGTCCCATTGCATGTAAATAACAATCAGTAGAGCCGACCTTCCCCTTATTCCCCCATTAAATGTCGTGCCCAGGTCCACCGCACCACACGTAGACAACTTTCGGACATCTTCCTAGTTATTCTTAATCTATGTCAGTTAAGGCCTCGTTTCCATTAATTATGACTCTTCGTTGCACCAGAATGTGATTATATGGCACCAGTAGTGAGTTTAGGACCTTCCCATACCTCCTCCCATCTTCTTCCCCAGACAACAACAACAACAACAACTACAGCTACAACAACAACAACAACAACTACAACAACGGCGCGCGCGGGGAGTGTGCGTCCTCCCTCCGGCTCGGTTAGCCGCCATTATCCATGCGCCCCACGGGGTTACCACGAAGGGGCTGGCTGTCAGCTCCTCGTCAAGGGCGGAGCCTGGTAAACCCCCCCCCCCGCACCCAATAAGAAGGGCGGACCGATTCCATCTGGGCGGAGCTAACGAGCCGAGGGCGTGTCACTCCCCGCCGGATATACGCAGCCGCTTGCCGGACGTGACGTCAGATGCGCCCCCAGCTTGAGACGACAAGACGCCACCTCGAGCGCTGAGAGACCTCCTGCATCTTTTGGGCCGCGCCATCCTGTCCCTGAGCACAAGGTGCACCTTGTGCTGGCCATCGAATACCCGCTTTCCTAGCCATCAATCCCCGTGTGAGTCAGTTTTTGTCCTGTTTCTCTGTGGTCTGTCGGGAATAATATAAGGTTGTGTCTAAGTGCCTGTCTTCCTATGATGTACCTCTTGTAGTTGTAATCTAACCTTCCGCCTTAATATAACCTCCTCCGGAGGTCTTGAGAACTGAACCCCTGGTGTCGTATTGTGTCATTATAACCCAGCCGGGTGTCTTCTCTTTCCTATTGAGCCAGCGTAGCGCGGCTTCGTCGACGTTCGAGTACAATCGGGTAATTTGTGCGGACACGACGGCCATTCCGCTCGGCCCACCTTAACATCAAAGTCGTGTCTGTAACAATTGGTGTCGGGAGTGAGATTCGAGGCCCGACCAAATTTTGAAAAAAAAAACGAATAGAGGGAAAAAAAAAAAAATTTGGTCAAAATTTGGAGCGGCCGAAATTTGTTTTGTTTTACGAAACTCGAATTTTGCAAGTCGCGCTATGGCGGATCAAGACGGCTGGGGTCCGGTAGGGGAGAGTGAGGTAGGGTCGATCCAGGACCAAAATGAGGGACAGGAGGAGAGCGAAGCAGTGAGGGCGGCAGGTTCGCAAAATAGCGCCGTCACGCACGAAGAAGCGGGCGCGCAAAATGGCGCCTCGCTGATCACCGCGCCAGCGACCGTGGCAGCGCCCCCGATGGATTGGGGCCTTTTTTTCATACAAATGAAGGCCCTTATGGCCCAGAATAGCGAGAAAATGAGGGAGGAAACGAGGGCTAATAATGAGCGATTGGGTGAGCGGTTGGGAAACCGGATGGATGCTCAGGGTGAGCGATTGGAGGGCCAAATGAGGGGTACCGGTGAGGGATTAGAAAAGAAATTTGAGGGGTTAGACAACGGGATAAAAGAAGTAAAGAATGGGTTAACGGGGGTAGAAAACAGAATGGCCGCTCAAGAGAATCAGATAGAGGGAGTGAAACATGGGTTAACGGGGGTAGAAAACAGAATGGCCGCTCAAGAGAATCAAATAGAGGGAGTGAAAAATGGGTTAGAGGGGTTAGAAAACAGTATGGAAGGCAAATTGAGGGACATGAGGGACCAAGCGGAAAGGGAAGTTAAACAAATGGAGCAGCAGATAGAGGGGGTCAGAATGGGGGTAGAAACCAAACTGGATGCTCACAGGGAGGAAATGGAGCAGATGAGGGTGGCATCTGGGCAGGAGATGCAAGTGATGGGAGAAGAGATCAGAAGAGGAGTGAGTGAGGAGGTCGGAGGAGTGCGCGAGGAGGTGAGGCACTGTAGGGAGCACATGGAGAAGGAGGTGAGAAAGGGGACTGTAAAGTTACAGGGGGGCATAGAGGTCCTGACGCAGGAGGTGGAACAGCTGACGGAGGGACAAAAAGAACTAACGGAGCAGGTTCAAAGGAACACTGCGGTATTAGGAGGGTTAAAAGTGACACAGAAAGAACTAAAAGACGACTTGATAGCGACGAAGAGGGAATGTCAGATGGTACGTGAGGGACTGACAACGAGGTTGGACGAGGTGGTAGAGGTAATGGAGACGAAGGACCGGCAGGTGAGGACGCACATGGAAACGGTCAAGGTAGCCTTGGAGGACGAGCTTGAGGAGACGTACCGGGGAATAAAAGAGGTGAAGCACAAATTAGAAGAAGTGGAAGAAGGGATGAGCGAAATTAAGAAGCGACGGAGAGGGGATAAGAAAGAGATAAAAGAGGAGATAAAAGAATTGGTCCAAAGTCTGTGTTTGGATCGTGATGATGTGCTCATTAACCGGATGAGGGATTCGCAGGTGATGGAGGAGAAGCGAAGAGGAAGAGGACCCGGTGTAAGTGGTGACCAATATGGTCGTGCGTATGATGCGCCAGGGGATTTAAGAAGCTTGGGGGTCGAGATGGACCCGGGTGTTCGTGAGAGGCCGTGGGTGAAGTGTGCGACAGGTCTGGTGTGCGAAAAAGGAGGTGTGCAAGAAAGTCCGACTCTGGGGTGTGTGAGGAAAAAGTGCGTGCCAAGGAGTGAGTGTGCTGGCGAGAGTGAGTCGGTCGTAGCGCGTGTGCGAGGGAGCACATGGAAGCGTGGTGTGGTGAGTGTTACAGAGGGTGTGACGGGAGAGTGTGCGCAGGAGTGTGCGCGAGAAAGGTGTGTGACGGACAGGTGCATGAGGAAAGAGTGCGCTGTCAGAAGTAAGGAAGAGTGTCCACCTGTGGTGAGTGTTACAGAGGGTGTGACGGGAGAGTGTGCGCAGGAGTGTGCGCGAGAAAGGTGTGTGACGGACAGGTGCATGAGGAAAGAGTGCGCTGTCAGAAGTAAGGAAGAGTGGCCACCTGTGGTGAGTGTTACAGAGGGTGTAACGGGAGAGTGTGCGCGAGAAAGGTGTGTGACGGACAGGTGCATGGGGAAAGACTGCGCTGTCAAGAGTAAGGGTGAGTGCGCTGTCAAGAATGGAGGTGAAAGTAGTGAGAGTGACATGGAGCGTGAGTTAGTTGTGACAGGTGAGCGAGGATGTACACCTGGGATGGAAGGATGCACACCTGGAATGGTAGAGCGTGAGTGGGAATGCACGCTGGAGTTGGTGGTGAGGCACGTGGTTGGGTGTGCGAATGAGAGCACACCTGTGATTGTCACAGAGGAGGTGACTGAGGAGGGGGCGCGAAGAGGTGTTTTGGTGAGGTGTGCGACCAACGAATGTGTGCCAAAGTGTTCGGTGGTCAGGTGTGTGACCAAGGCTGTGAGTGGAATGGGTGTACCGAGGTGTGTAAGGAACGGTACGAGGAGCATGGAAACGGCTGGATGTGTGAGCAAGGAACGGGCTGCGGGGTGTAAGCGTCCAGGTGAAGCATCGACGTTAGACGGGATAGAGTTTAGAACGACTTATAGCCGAATCGGGCCCTCGGTGCGTGCCGGGCTTCGCGTGCCGCGAGAACCAGCGGGGATCCGAACCACGGCGGTTTCGAAAGAACCGCCGTGCGCGATCCACGCTGGGCCTCGCGTTGAACGGCCGCGTCCGTGCTCCACTAGGCGGAGCTGGCAGCCCGA
This sequence comes from Myxine glutinosa, assembly GCF_964187855.1. Lineage (NCBI taxonomy): Eukaryota > Metazoa > Chordata > Myxini > Myxiniformes > Myxinidae > Myxine > Myxine glutinosa. Next base: position 72,320,826 of record NC_136264.1, on the reverse strand, counting down.
TAGGAAGGGTCGTTATGGCGACCACGTTTTGTTGAGACGTGCCAGCAGGTCGAGATCGGGACATTGGATGGCTCCACGCCGAGGTGATGCGTGGGATCTCGGCCCGGGTAAACCTCCTTCCCTGCACCGAGTGCTGGACGCATCCAGCCGCTGGCACAAAACAACCAGCATCCATTGCTTGGCTTTACGAAACCGGGCTTTGGACAGGGATTGGCGCACCGAGAGGTATTACTGAGTAGACTGGGTGATGAGGTTAGTGTTTTGGACCCAAAATTGGAGAAAAACAAAATTTGATGATTGGCAAGGGATTGGCAGTAGTGATTGGCAGATGATGGGTAGTGATTGGCAAATTTTTAATTTGTTGAAATTTGATGTGAAAAATTGGTAGTGAGAGACCCCCGATGTGGTGGGATGGCAAATCCACCATCCCTCACAGGTGGGGCAAATGCGCTATAGCTTATGGGGGTGTATGGCAGTGAAAACTAGCCCGGGTGGGTTAGGATATGGTGTGTAGGGATCTAGCGAGGATTGACATTAGGTGACGATAAGGTTAGGTAGTGACTGATACCTGTAGTGGGGACGCAGGTAGATTAGTGTGGATGATAATGACGAGGGAGCGTAATAGTTTAAAGGGACGACTGGGAAGCGCAAGTTTCAGAAGGGAGTAGTTAGCTGAGATGATGCCGTGTTTGTGAGAATTGAACAGGTGTGATTGCACAGGTGTGCAATTGGACAGGTGTGTGGAGCAGTGTATGAGTAGTGAGTGTGTGGATCAGCGCGAATGCGCTTGGGGAGAGAAGGGTGCAGGTGGCACCAGGTGTGAGAGCACAGGTGTGCAGGTACAGGTGTGTGGAGAGAGTTGGAGTGAGTGGTACGGAGTGGTGTGCATGGTGCGAAGGTGTGGATGGGGGAAGAGTGGACCCCTTTCACGAGTACCCGGGGCGGGTAGTGTAAGTGTTAGGTAGAGGGTACAGGTAAATTGTGGTTGGATATTGGCATTTGTGGTGCGGTTGCAGAATGGTGTTGTGGATGGGTGCATTAGTGTTGTGGAAATGGCTGGGCGTGTAGCCTGTTAGTGTGTGTAGTTGGTTGGGCACTCCACCACTGTGAGGATGTCGGCCAGGTGAGGCCGCAGGTGGGCTCTGGGAGCCGGTAGTTGTGAGTGGGTGCCTGAGGATCCCGGGTGTGGATCGGGCAGCCCAGTGCCAGAGAGGGCACGGAGTGGGGAGAGAGCCAGAGGGCCTTCCCCTGGTAGTTAGGTTAGGGTAAGGAGCAGGTAAGCTCGGAGGCAACTGCAGTGGTGGAGGTGTGCAGGTGGGTAGACCCACTGGGAGAGGTACACGTCGCAGCCCAGAAATTGTACGAGGGCACCGGGAGATGAATCGGGGGAGTGAGACCCCAAATTGAAGAGCACCACAGTTTGGCCAATGGGAATTGGTTTTTAGAACCCATAGTGTAAGAGGGCCAATGGGTTGGCCGGAGAAAGACCCCGGGTAGTGTAAAGTTGTTAGTCATTTAGGAAATAGTTAGGATTGATGAACCTGTCGCACCATACGCAGCCACTTACCTGTGGTGATGATGATGACTCCACACCTGTGTTTTCTTTGTTTGTTGCAGGAGATGAATTGCTGTGTGGGTTTGTGAGACGCATCACGACGTGGATGAGACATTGGGGTGATTCCATCTCTCCCTCCCTAGGAGGGACTGATGATGAATTGGTGATGGCAAATTATGATGTTGAGTTGGAGATGGCAAATTTTGATGAGAGTTGAAAATGGCAAATTTGATTGGTTAGGAGGGAGAGAAGACGAATTTGGTTTATGGGAGGAACGGGGAAGACAGTAGGGATGTTTGTTGATTTGTAAAGTAGATGTTTATGGGTAGTGTTGTGTTTTGTGGATACAGTAAGGAGTAAGGGAGGGGCCATGTAGGTTACCTGGTGGGGGGGGGGCGTACGATAGGAACGTACCTGTCTCACCTGGTTCCCATGTGCCCCCAGTGTGCATTACCTTATATTGCGTGCACTTTTGCGCC
>NC_136264.1:72286292-72313792 GCF_964187855.1 Myxine glutinosa | reverse complement strand
CTGAGCCGTCTCATCCTGGTCATTGGTTCATACTGAAGTCGAAAGAAACCAGAAGTGCCAACCCAGAGCAATGCTGCATTGTGGTGCACAGAACACTTCAAAGGAAGTAAAATTGAATTTCCCAAATGGAAGCATATTTGGAATTTCATGCTGCTGTGTTGTTGTTGTTTTTTTCTTCTCTTTTTCTTGCAAAGATAGCCCTGTAATTTAGTACTATGATCATACAGCCTGCCAGGAGATTAACAAGAATATGTATACAATAGTTGTAGCAAATGGCATTTTCCGGTCGACATTTCCGTGTGTATCTTTCACGGATCAATATTGCAGAGCTTCATTGTCGACTTCAAGCACATCTCTAAATGCTCACAAACAAGTTCATGCAGGCAGGAAGACGACTTTAAATTGCAAGTTGATGAGTCACACTGGTAGATTACAGCAGACCTGTCAACCTCCATTCAAGTCTTCATCGTTACACCATGTCACACATCAAGTCAGGGCCAGTAGCTCATAAAGTATGCATTGTTGGCCCAAGTCTTTCACAAATTAAGGCAGGAATTCGGAAACTAACAGGGTACGGCGATAACTCACGAGGTAAAAATTTTATGGTGAATAATTTGACATATTTGCCATAAAACACCGTGAGATCGTTTACCCCCAGCGGCAATCGATGCCAAAATATGGATCCCCAGCTTAACATCTCCATCCGATGGACGACACCACTCCGTGATGCAACACTCTGCGTGCAAAGCACCGATCTCATGCCGAGACTCAAACCCGAGATTCAGTATCCCAAAAGGTATTGCACTACGCACAACCTCTGCACAATCCTGTCGGACTACCTAACCCACAAAGTACAATTCTAATTTCATGCAAAATTCTATATTTATAAAAGATTTCTTTCAGGATAGAGTTACTCAACATATCGTTTGGATTACCATTGGTAAATATGTACACATACTTAAATTGAACAAAATCAATACAACATCACTTTTACAGTCAAATGAGAAAGCAACCTGAATCTCAAGTGCGAAGTCCAACTCTTGTTTCGTGGATCTTTCTGCAGTCTTTTTGAAAACAAATAACTCATTCCTGGTATCCTCTATGCAACAAAATACAAATTGGGCTTTATTGGGTCACACGGCAGTCACAATCCCTTCGCCATTTTAGAAAACGCTCTCCCAGTTAGGAGCAGGGCAAGCACGGACAGCAAGCACTGAAGACAGGAAGTAAATTAGGTAGGCCAATCTCTCTTGCCTCCCTTACCCCCACCCTATCCTTCCCCCCACCCTCCCAATCAATCAATCAATCAACCCTAAAAAGGGTAAAAAAAATACAAGAAATACTTCTTGTATAATTTTGAAAATTTTCAAGGGGACAAAATACTGAGTTTGTGGAGAGGTGATCAGGTCTGCAACAGCATAGGCTCACAGGGTATGTTAAATGTCTGGTTAAAGTAAAGTTTGCATACAACAGTCTGAGCACTAAGGTAGAGACAAGACAACATGTTAGAATTTTAGAAAGAAAAAAAAAATCAGAACAGCATGGATGTTTCGAAAGGTTATCATCCCCAAGCAAAACTTTAGCTTCAAAAAGATTTACTGTGAATGTTTTTGTACAAAGCACATGTTCTAAAATGAGACACAAACTTATGCCTGAAAGGCAATTGGACAAATTGTGGAACTATATAATTTGCAGGCAATCATGAACAAAGTTGCAAGCAGTTTGCTGTAATCTATGAGGGATGTTCAGAAAGTTCTACAAACGAGACTCATAGTAATGCAAGATGTCAAAAAAACGGACACAGCATACTGAGGCATGTAAACTACCGGTCAAAAGTTTTAAAACACCTCAATTTTTCCAGTTTTTATTGAAATTTACGCAGTTTAATGTCTCAATGTACTCTGAAATTAAGCATGGAACAAATAAACAATTGGAGATAAAAAATAAATCATAGAATCATTTTGTTTAACAAAATTTAATTTAAATTTTTGACTCAGCAAAGGAGCCACCTTTTGCAGATATAACCGCCGAACACACTCGTGGCATTCTTTCTACAATGAAAATCAAATATTGTTCGGGATGTTCTTCCCAACACTGTTCCAGAAGTTCCCACAAATGTGTTGCACTTGTAGGTTGCTTTGCTTTCACCCTCCTGTTCAGTTCATCCCAAACTAGCTCGATGGGGTTTAAGTCTGGAGACTGTGCTGGCCATTCCCTGATTTGAAGCCTACCGTCTTGTTCATTTTCCTCGAAGGTAGTTTTGACATAGCCTGGAGGTGTGTTTAGGGTCATTATCTTGCTGTAGGATGAACCCCTGACCAACTAGCGTATACCAGAGGCTATTGCATGGCGCTGCAAAATGCTGTGGTAACCCTTTTGGTTCAGCGTGCCAGTCACTCTGTGCCAGTCGCCGCCTCTGGATCCAGCAAAAGAGCCCCAGACCATCATGCTTCCTCCTCCATGTTTGACAGTTGGTGTCACACACTAAGGAACCATCCTTTCGCCTACTCGACGGCGTACAAAAACCCTGCGTGATGAACCAAAGATTTCAAATTTTGATTCATCGATCCACAAGACCTTCTTCCAGTCTTCAGTAGTCCACTGGCGGTGCTTCATGGCCCAGGCAAGCCTCTTTTTCTTATTTTGCCATCTTAGCAATGGCTTTCTTACTGCCACCCGACCTGTCAAACCTGCAGCTCGAAGTCTTCTCTTCACAGTTGAAACTGAGACTTGCTTACTTCGACCAGTGTTTAAGCTGTTGTCCTGTGAGCCGCCTATCACGCAAGCTGTTGACTCTCAGAAACTTGTCTTCCGATTCTGTTGTGGCTTTGGGTCTGCCAGACCTCTTCCTGTCAGAGTTCCCTTCAATTTCCAATATACTACTTCCTGCAGTGCAATATTGTCCAAATAATGCTTCAGAGGGTGTAATAACAGTCTGTTCCAATACTGCTTTTATACAGACAGGGGGTTTGTAATCAAGTAATCAGCAGAGGTTGGGACACCTGGAGGAATTGTTTGCATCAACTTTCAAGGCTTAATTTACTTACATTGCTGCAGAACAGCTGTAAGTTGTTGACCCATTACTTGTTCCCTGAGGAAGGCCTTTTTTTACAATATAACTGTGCAATTTACATTATTTTCCCGTTTTTTCGCACCTAAACTGTTTTTTAAACCTCGAGCAGTTTACTGCTTGCCTTTGTACCATTTCAGGTTATTCACTGGGCATTAAATTGCGTAATTTTCAATAAAAACCGGAAAAATTGAGGTGTTCTAAAACTTTGGACTGGTAGTGTATAAATAAATAAAAATGCACGTTTTATTACAAACTTTGCCCGGTGCTATTCTAATCCTGTTGGCATTTTGAAGAAATCAAATTGGTTTTTTTTGTCTTTTTTTGTGGGTGCCGAAATCACTTCCCTACACCCAATGAGGAAGCGGTCGAGGATCACGTAATATTGCCTTTCACATAGCTACAAAGGTTTAGGCACTGTAGAGCGATTTTTTAAAATCCACAAAAATCCAACTTTTGTTTTCAAAAAATTGGGAAAAAAAAATTTTTCTTGCACAAAACACTCCTGGACTCACCGATGAATCTCTGAAAGTTCATCTCTGAGAAAAATGTCGACACACACACACACACACACACACACACACACACACACACACACACACACACACACACACACACACACACACACGTATCGCTACTCTTATAGGATAGAATACATATTTATCTAATGCAAAATAGCTATTGGCCTGCGGAAGCTAACTGGAATGAAAATGAATGAATGATCGTTTTAAGGCCATTTTCGCCGCTAGAGCGGGGGTTAGCCTTGCGGGCCCCATGACAATCATGGTTCCCTGTTTCAGGCAATGTTTTTATGGCCGGATGCCCTTCCTGACGCCAACCCTTGGTCGCCTCTTACGATGCGCAGGGATACGGTGTACCTATTCTAACCGGGGTACACACCGGGATTCGGAAGCGGAAGCTAACTGGGAAGCAGTAAAATGGCACGTGAGACCAGGTCTACTGTTGCTATAAAAACAAGACAAAAAGTCTAATAGCGGAGTAACCAGGCTTGTAAAATATTATAAACAACAAACACACATCATTGGCTTTTTAAATAGTCGCTAATGCTGTTTATAACATTAAACAAAGAAATTTGGAGGAATCCCGACATCCGTGAGGTAAGTTTTACTTACAGAACTGAGCGAAGATCTACTGTAATCTATATACTCCACAGGGGTTGGCGGTGTGCTCATTTACCAAGCAGCTAGCTGGCGCTTGCCAAGCCAGTCGTTCCTTAACGGTTTTGAATGGAGTGCTTGCTCGAATGCTTAAACCACTTGGCGATCTCTCCACAAGAAACTTGGTAAATGAACACACACCCAATGTTCTTGAGACCCGGCCATAGAGAGACTGTAATCTATATACCCCAAAGAGGAATGACCTTTCCTGCCGAACTAGAATTGAGCGGGCGTTTACGCCGTAATGACATCATATACGTAATGACGTAGCATGACGGCCACAAAACTGCCACTACTTTAAAATATACAAGATATATATATATATATTTAACCTCCAGTACGTTTGCAGTCACTACAGAGGGATTAGTGTTACGATTAGATTTACTATAATAATAACGTTACGTTATTATTACGAAAATTATATATATATATATTTTAAACCGAGATGAATCACTTACTTCCGCGGTTACACCGCTTCAATCCATCAACTTTCCATTCACGACATTGGCATTGAAGTGTTATGGTTATATTTACTATAATATTATTATTATTACAAAAACGATACCACTGAAACGATACCACTGTATTAAGAAACATGGGATTAATTTGTCCGAAGCGGAAGGTGAGTCATAATGCCGAAGGCCTATTCGTACCTATTGTTATGGTTATATTTACTATAATATTATTATTATTACAAAAACGATACCACTGAAACGATACCACTGTATTAAGAAACCTGGGATTAATTTGTCCGAAGCTGACGGTGAGTCATAACGCCGAAGGCCTATTCGTACCTATTGTTATGGTTATATTTACTATAATATTATTATTATTACAAAAACGATACCACTGAAACGATACCACTGTATTAAGAAACCTGGGATTAATTTGTCCGAAGCGGACGGCGAGTCATAACGCCGAAGGCCTATTCGTACCTATTGTTGGAAGAGACGTAACGCCGATGCTTTCGATATTTGATGATCATTTTAACAATCGGTTTGTTTGTGTTTCACACTGAATGAAAAACGTAAAGGTAGAGCATGGCGATTGTGATATATGACAGGTTCGACGATATGGTCGGCATGAACAACATAAATCAACATGGCGGTCTGTGGAGAGTCAGCCGCGTACGTCGTAATGACATCAGACGTAATCACATCACCCTGTCATGTGACAAGATTCTCAGCTCTGATTGGTATACATTTGAGGGGACATACATACATACAGACGGACAAACACTGTTCTAGACGGCCCTGCCCGATGGGCTACGCCGTAAAAACTGTCATCCTGGTGTTTCACAGGCAGGATGATCATCAATGTGTGTGCTGTCCCTCCAATGGACGTTAAACTGTGTCCTGTCTGCCAGTATTAGTTGTTGGATGCTAAAGATCCCACGGTGTCCTTTGTGAAGATGAGGTGAGCTATCACCAGCACCATGAACAAATTGCAAATTCCTGCCCTACCTACGCCTAACAAGGCAACGGCAAACCACTCAGTATAACCCTTGCCTAGAGACTGCTTCGGCAGCACCGTCGCTCTGTAACAGAGTACGGTACATTAGAATCAGAATATATGTATTAGATGCTTTCATAACGTTGGCGTATCTTTCATTATTGTGAGCAATTCATTCGTAGAACATTTTTGAACGCCCCGCAATGCCGCATAGTACGTAGCAATAGAATGCCGGCACATGGAGAGTGCCCTGCCCAGGGTCTCAAGATGGAAACAAGACACTGGGTGGCAGGGCAGGGGATAATTCTGGCCCTCGCTGGGCTGGAATTGTCTCAGACAGAGTCGCTAAGCCGCTTGGGGTCCGGAGGCAGAGTGCGGTCAGCACGCAACACAATGCCAGGCCCTGAGCGATCGGTAAGACAATGCCGTGTGCAAATCTGCAAGGCAATCCTGTGGAGCACAGGCCCGGTGGGCCAAAATGGCCCGACAGCTTCCTTTCTGGCGAGGTAAGCAACATGCTCGATCTCAGCCTTTTCACAAACCCTGGTCTGAAAAATCACCACCTATCATACTCTCTCAACCCAAATATCACACAAGGTCGATGTTTCAAACCTTCTTTTTGTGAGTGAAGAATTGTGCAGGTGTGAGCACAAAACCAGAGCAAAGAAAATATTTGGATTGACGTTGCCACAAAGGAGGATTAAGGCCTCTGTTAGCCGATCTGGAGTCATTAATTAAACACGGATTCAAAGGGCACCGTAGAATAGCTCAGCAAAAGCACAAAGATAAAATGAACTCGGACGCTTTCAGCAAAATGACGATAATGAGGCCGAAAAGCCAAGTAGTGTACAGAATTTGTATCACAGCTGCTTGCAGGTATATCCACGAGTGCACAACTCATTATTTCTACACCCAAGTCTACAACGGCCCATTCGCAAAGAAATATCATGCATAAGCTTTTCAAAACTTGAACATCACAACTTTCCAACAACATTTCTAACTCCATAATTTTACCCAACATCACCCAAACTTAAAATTCTTCAATCTTCCTTTTAAATCATTGTAACACAATCGCCCACCCCATCACCCCTGCTCCCAATGACAACTGATAGGAGCATTGCTCTTCTCCCCTTAAACATCTTCTCTCCCACACATACATGAACTACAAGACTGGAAACTGGAAATGATACGGATTTCAAACAATCGAGGATTCAGAACAAGCAGGCAGCAATAACACCCCTGCCCCCAAACTCCACTACCCCAGATGCTATGTTCGTTTCCCTCTTCTCTCTTTTCCTCATCCTGTTCATAGATCCTATTGTTGCATCCACGTGTCCCACTGCCCCCCCCCCCCCCCCCCCCATCAGCCTGAAACCCTCGACTACCTTGCTCTTCAAGAAGCCCAGACTTTGTAGGAAATAAATAAATAATGCTCAAACACACGAGCGGTTCCTCAGCGGTGGTGCTGCTGCTATCACTCAAAACAAACATAGCACCCCCCATACACATGTACTCATTCAACATTTCCCAGATTAAAATTAAATAAATAATGCAGGAATAAAATAATGAACAAAACAATCACATTTCATCAGGAAGGCTAATAAACAGGAAAAATCTACCTCTCTCATTCCTGGAGGATTTTTCCTTTTAATAGAATTCAAGCCATACAAAGAGGATTACCAAACATGTGACGGCAACCATCACATGAGTGAGGAGGTACTAGCCAGTCATCTTAGAGATGTCATTGCTGCCCGCTTGTTCTACAAGTGTTCGAATTAGAACACAACGCAAGGCCGGTTTGATGCATTACTTCAAGTGCAAGTGTTCATTGACATTCCACTGTTGGGATTAGAGGTTTAGGTGTGGCTCGGTAGGGAATTCGAGCACGAGAAATCATCTTGGCAGGATTAGGCCGCAGCGTTTTAACAATGCTGACAATCGGACAGGATGTACCAAGTGGATATTTCACAGATTTGCGGCACACAAAGGGAACAAGATACAAGAATGTTTCAAGGATGAAAACAAAACGGTTAGTTTTACAATATTGTGAATATTATTATTATTATTATTATTATTATTATTATGAAGGCATATTCAATATGTGAACGTGCATAAACAAGCACCACAAGAAGCAGACCATCCATTTTTGGAATGATTTTCTAATTCGACCCATCAGTCGGAATCTCACACTCAAAGTCCAAGATATCACTCGTACACAAATAAATTATGCGTAAACTACACGATGCAATGTGAATAATTATTATTATTATTAATATTATTATTATTATTATTATTATACTGTACTGCACAAAAGAAAGGTCATGCAATCGACACAGACACTAGCACCGTGCCATGAATACTCCACCCTTCCATCTTAACGACCCGCACTCGTGTTTTCACGGTCCGTTCAAGATAAACCAAGACTGAAACAAAACCCACAAAATATAAACAACTATTTGCACACGGCCTGCACACTTCTACGTTTTGGCAAAATGCACAAACACCAAGCAACGGCACTCATACTTACTCAAATTGAGAACACCAAATAGACTCTGCACAAAGGTCATTTCTTTTTCCGATACATTAATGTGCAAATACTAAGACCACGTGACTGCGTATTTGTTCAAAAATCATTTCAAATTTAACCCCTACCTAAATATTGCAGCATGGCACATGAACACAACTTCACAGCACAGCACTGCACTGCACTATGCCAACATGGAAAACAACTATTCCAGTATACAGGGTGTTTCTAAAGTCCGGAATCATAAATATTCATCTCCGTCACCGAAGGTGGATGGAGATTATGTTTTCACCCCTGGCTGTCATATCTCAAAAATTTGTGGACGGATTTTGAAGAAACTTGGTGGAGAGGTTGCGTATGTGACATTGTGACAAGGACGAATCGATTCGATTTTGGGGAAGATCTGAATATGTATTCGCATAAGAGGATTATTTAATTTTTTAAGTGATTCGTCACCACTGATGTATCGGGCAAAAAGCGATTTATAACATCATATTTTTAAATGTTGTGGACAAGTTATGACTAAACTAGGTGGATAAGTTGGAGAGATGACAAGAACAAGCCGATTAGATTTTGGTTTAGGTCCGAATATAGATCCGGCCTATCAGTGGGATACAAAACAAACTGTTCAGCCTGGCAGGGTATGCACTCTACCGGGTGCCGTTCTAGTTTTGTTTTTGTTTTGTTTTTTTGTACGATGCCTTTGAGTTCAGATTTAATGTCACTTGGCTTTTTCCTTTTGGGACACCTGAAATCAGTGGATAATACCATGAGAGCACGTGCTATTGAAGATGTAAATTAGAAAATCAGAAACGAATGTGCTAAATCGATGGATCAATGTTAATAAACATTCAAAGAAACCTACATACAATAGTTGATAGATGTATGCATGTCGGTGGCTCGCAGTTTGAGCAATTATTACAGTAAAATTGTTAAATAAATACCCCCATGATTCCAGACTTTTTAAACACTCCGTTTTTTCTCTGTGAAAACAATCTCTTGAGAATTAAAGGAAGAATTAAAAAAATCCAATCCAAGCATCTCATCTGTCCCATGTGAGATGCAAAATGAACACAGCAATGCAGGGCAATTGAGAATAAGCACGGGGAATTGGGCAGGTAGGGTACAGCTGATTAAGGATTTGCCATACATTATCAGTTTTTAAAAAATTAATAAACTATATAGGAACCTCCGCAATCATCAAACATTTCATTAAACTATTTAAAACCCTTAAACTGTGGATCACAGTCGAGACAGGCGTTACACTTTAAATGATCAGTTCATAATGGACCAATTAAATAAGTACACAAACAAAGAAGTAGACAAATTTTGGTCGTCGTGTTTTCCGAATGATTTATATGGGGTATACACATCTCCCGGTACCATTTATTTGCCCAATGAAGATGGATGGAGAACAAAGCTTGATAAGGCAGTGCATAACAGCCAATTCCAATATACCAAGTAGCACATGATTTATTATTGGTCTATATAACCCGACCATTATTATTTATTAAAATTTTTTACCTTTAATGCTGCAGAATCAACAATTTGTCACGTCAAATCCACCTCCACATAATCACCTTTGATTTCAATCCCTTGACATACTTGTTGCTCAAACTTATCCTTGCTGTTGCGGCATGACCTGCATAGCATCTGTGATCCACTGATGAAGTTCGCTGATGCTGTGAGGCACTTCCAGGTTTTAAGCTGACCCCACAGATAAAAGTCGCATCGTTACACTCTTCTTTTTCTTACCATAATACAATGTAATAAGCGAAAAGTTCCCTTAAAAATATTCAAGATATGCATTCTTGAGAGAATTTTATTTTTGGGTCATCCTAAATATATGGGTCTACCACGACAAGCCTACCAGTGTCGGTGAACTTCACCAGGTGATTACAGACATTCATTCATGTGATTCTCCAAGAGCAACTCCAAAATGAAATGGAGGAGTCCAAGCTTTGAATAAATCAAGTGATCACAATCGAAGGAGGTGTTGTTGTAGTGCATCAAATGTGCCAAGTTAACGATTCTTTGGCATTGACAATCATCTCCAAATAAAATATTGAGGGTAGTGGGGGCGAGGGGCAATTAGTCTTGGGAAGTGTGCCCATTTAACGAAATAATATCATATTTTATGCAGGTCAAGCTTCAAATTGAAACCGAAGGGGAAAAAGTTGTTTCAATGTATTACAACTCGATCAACAAATCCAAAACCTCACCCATAAATAATCTGTGAACAGGGCCTATTTATTTCTCACTAGAGACTGGTTGGTAGTCTTTTGAGTATCTACCATCACTCGTCCCATCTTTCTCTCCCATCCATTTCTAGCCAAAGCCCTCATTCCATCCGTAGCTCTAACAGCGTGTATTCGTTCATCCACCTCCACCCCCCCTCCAACTACCACTATTCATTTGCCTTTCAAGGTTCAAGCTTTTTGCTCACCTGCATTCCTTTATCCTTCCATTTTCCAGCCTGTGGAATCACCTCCATATGTCGCTCCAATCATGTTCCTTCCTTCACAAATTCAACATTTAAGCTCCCAACTATCTTACCTCGTCTTTCATTTAAATTCCCATTAATCTCCGACTACACCACACCTATTTTACCTGGTCATTTTTGGATGTACAAATGTACACATTTATTCCCTTTTTCCAATCAAAATTCCCCCAACCTCCATAGTTCTTGCTCCTCTATGAAGTTCCCAGTGGATCAAAGATACAATGCAGCATCAGCAAACTTCAACAGTGGATCACAGATACTCGACTTTGGAATAAAATAAAACACCTTGTTATTTTGAGCAATACAAATGTAAACCTTCTTTTTAAGGTTGAAAGAGTTGCAGTGCGAAACACAAACAGTGAAAATGCTGGCTTTGCTGGCTGTGCTGGGCTCACCGGTCGTGCCCCTGGGGATAAAGAGCCGTTTGTGAGGTATGGACTTGCAAGCTCGGGGAACATAAGGAAGGGATACCCAGCATATGGGGGTGCCCGGAATAGGCCACCATCCGACCGTTTTCCTGTGAAAAGAAAAAGTATAGACAAAGGAATAATACTTGTATACGACATTGCATTTAACAATTTGTTTTGAAAAAGAAAGGAAACTGGTGAGGGAGGGGTGAACAAGACAGGAAGTAAATGGAGATGAGCAGGAGAAAACAACGGTGGATGAAGAGGAAGGGAGGAGAAGGAAGAGGAGTGAAGGAAAACATGCAAGACTGGGAGGCTAAATATAAGGAAGGGGGAATGTCGGATATGGATGATAAAGACGGAAAAGAGGATAAAAATACAAGAAAGACAAAGTGGTGCTGGCATAATGGTTAGAGACTCGGTGGTGTCCCCTAACCACATTTTAACTTAACTCGGTGGAGTCTCCAACCACATTTTAACCTGACTCAGTGGTGTCTCTAGCCACATTTCAACCTGACTCAGTGGTGTCTCTAACCAGATTTTGACCTGACTCAGTGCTGTAATGGTTAGAAACTCGGTGACGTCCCAAACCAGATTTTAACCAGAATCGGTGGCATAATGGTTAATGCATCTGCTCTAAGTTTGGGAGGTTGTGGTTCGAACCCCAGCTGCCGAATCATACCAAAGACTAAAATAGAGCACAAACAACCATAAGGTGACAATACTAATGCAGGCTTTGATGGGCCTAATGGCCTTCTCTTGCATCAACGTCCCTTGTAAGAGAACTTATATTTTAAGCGAAGGGAGAGTAAGCATGACAATGAGCGAGAAACAAGAGAACCAAATGACAAGGTGAAACAAGAAAAGGAAAACAAAAATTGGAGAGTTGAAAAGGGTACAGCAACAAGTGAAGAAAAAAAAACAATGAAAGAATCAGAACGCAAGTTGAGAATTAAGAAAGAGTAGAAAAACAAATAATCCCACATAGGCGCGCGCCCACGCGCACACGCGCACGCACACACACACACACACACACACACACACACACACACACACACACACACACACACACACACACACACACACACACACACACACACACACACACACAATCCTGGAAATATAAACATTTTATTATTTAATACTAGCTGAATGCACCCGGCGTTGCCCAGGTTCTTTTTGAATGAATTTAATCTTCTGTACATAGGTCTGACGTTAGCCCAGTATCAGTTAGTGCTCAGCGATTCCTTGTTCTTTCTTCTGTCGGGCCCCACGAGAAAGAATTTTGAAAGCATGTGTTGCAATCAGTCAGATATCCCTATTAAATGCATAAGTTGTACTTCAAGATAATTTTGAAAGAAGAAGAAGATTTATTACGAAATGGGCCTAGCCCGGCCGAGGCGGCCTCGCCACCGAGCCTATAACCTTCCCAGGGCCCGTCCCGACATTTTTTGTTTCAGAGGTTTCCTCCTATCTTTCACCATTCAGGAAATTGGCGCGTGCTGACAAACAAACAAACAAAAACTTTCTTTTATATATATAAATAAATATATATAGAAGAAGATAGAAGATGGAAGATAGAAGATAGATTAGCCATGAATACAACTACTCCAAAAAAGGGTGAGTTGTTATGTCACTAAGGAAGGGGGAAACCTTGTGGGGTCTTGCATTAAACGACGATGAGGTAAATTGTGTAAATCTGCTCGTTAATTGACAGAAGGCTGGCATCATACTAAAATATGGCAATTCTCGTCATGTGGGTATGTATGTCTGAACTGTATAGAATCGAAAACTGATCAGTCAATTTATCTCAGATTTTGCAAGAGTGCTCCGGAAACCACGATTCAGGTCATGAGCATGAAATAATCCCCTCCACTATCCCTTCCTCCCCCCCCCCCCTCCCTGCCTGCCCACCCACACATTGCAATTTTCACCTGGGCACATACAGTTCAAGTGGTTTAACCACTGACCCCTGCCAGAGAGGAGTATTGAGATTGGTGAGAAATGACGACAGACATGGTGTAGTGCAAGTGAACCCAGACACCACTTTTCGGTCAAAGCAGGCGTGGGTGTTACTGAGTGTCTGAAGGATGACAAAACGTAGACCAGAGAAGGAATATGTATTAAATGATCACCTTTTTGGTGCTCTGATCCAAGCAGTTACTCAAGATGTCCTGACCCCATCCATAACCCATATACCATGCGATATTCCACAGTCTATAAATATATTTGATAGTCAGGTAATAATACATTTATATCTCAAAGTCCTCATCTTTCAAGAAATTTATGAATAACGCTGTCACAACAATTAAATAATGAATATGGTAACGAGCAAAGGAAGGATATTAAATGAAGACAGAAAAATAAACTGAAAGGCAAGAGGGAAAGAAGATACAAGTAAAAAAGATGGAGAGAATAAGAAAGCCTAAAAAAGCGAGAGACAAACAACTACAAGTCAAAATGAAGGAAGGGACAAAGACCATGGAAGGAAAAAGGGGGTGGGTTATAAAAGAGGGGAAAGAGTGAAAGAAAAATACGATGGAGGTCTGGAGGAATAGGTGGAGAGGGGATGTACGTGGGGAACACAAAAGAAAATCATACAGAAATGAAAACAAAAAAGCACCTTCATCCAGTGGTTCGCGAGCCTTGTTTCGGAAAGAAGTAGTAAGTTGGGCTTGTCGAGGCCGCTCCACCTGGAAAAAAGAAGCAAATAGTAAGGAAAATGCTCAAAAATAAATATAAAACAATTCAAGTGTGTGGAGAGAGAGAGGGGTCGATAGAAAAAGGAGGAAAGACTGAGAGATTAAGAGAGAGCGATAGAGAGAGACAGTGCAAGACATCGATAGAGAATGCGAGACATCGATAGAGAAAGGGAGAGAGAGAGAAAGAGAGAGTACGAGACATCGATAGAGAGAGAGTGCAAGACATCGATAGAGAGAGTGCGAGAGAGTGCGAGAGCGAGAGAGAGAGAGAGAGAGAGAGAGAGGGAGAGAGAAAGAGAGAGAGAAACAGAGAACGTTGGAGAATAAAATGTTAAGACCGTTTATTTTGTAACAAGACAGACAGCACAGTCCAAAAAATAAAATAAAAACACATATTTACAGAAAGAGAAAGAGTAAAAGGCATCCCAATTCCTGATGTAATTCAAAGGTGATGTTCAATTACAAATCATCCACAAAACAAAGCCTTGCTAATACACCATTTCCTCTGAAAATGTTTGACATTCTCATTATTCACGTAATAATTAAATTCTAACCCAAGTCGTGCTGTAAAAACGCCCTTAAAATAGGGAGGACATAAAAACCATAGCTGTTATCAATTTAAACTTTTCGTGATTCATATATTCCACATTTTACAGAGGCAACCAGTAAATTAAGGAGAACACCAAATCCCTACAAGAAGGGCTAAAAACACCAAATATAAACATATATGTTGAGTGAGGGAAAAAAGGCAAATGGTTAAAAAAGATGTGAAAGTATAAATAAATAAATAAATAAATAAATAAATAAATAAAGAGGAGTTAATCTTTTGCACTGTATGTAGGCATGAAAAGGATTCTCTTCATCACAGAAATGACAAGTTAATGGCAGCGAGCTATTAAGGTGGTGAAGAAAGGTATTGGAAGGGAGGGCCTCATGTGCGAACCTCCACTGAAATTCTGCCAAAAGACAATATGTGGGTAAAGTATACATATTAGGCCAAAGTGGAGCAGCAGGAGACCCTGGTCGCTTTAACCACAAGGCCAAGTGTGTCACTCCAGAGAAGGATGAGATTTGTCTATCGAGAAAGAGCTTGTGAATCCCAGACTTAATCAACACCAGGATACATTTTAATACAGTTTTGGATCAAGGCATAACTGAGGAATACAGGAGAAAATGTGGTTTAAAAAGGGATTCTTTGGAGAAACATCCGGCAATGACAAGCCTCAAGCAAGGGACGAACACCAAGACGTTTCCAAGCATCCAGCAAACTACGATAGAACTTCGGAAGTGAAACAAAAATAACACGATCAAGATCCATTAAAAACTGCCGATTTATTTCACCGGCCTATTGCAACAAAAATGGGCAAAGGGGCGCCAGGGCAGCTGTTCAGCATGCAGCAGTCCATGCACAGACTGCGGGTGAAAAGCAGTAACCCGCCCAGACACATCAATAATACCTTGGCCACCCTCCTTCCGAGGGTGGTGCAGTATACCAGGCCAAAACCAGCGGTGGCCACTCCAAAAGACGTTCATCAAAGCTCGTTGGATGGCAAGGATCAGGTTCTTGACGTTATGCCACAATCCTGCTGCTATCAAATTATTAACAACAACGGTACGTCCTCGTTAAGAAAGACCTCAGTAGTCCTGCTCATGCTTTCAAACGATACAAATATGGTCTACCGCTCCTTCCCAATGCTTCATTTCCATCTCACGACTACCAATATGAACTCCACATATTTAACCCTGGCCGTTTTCCAGACTAGATTCTGTTGGAGTAAAAGTGGTAGTATTAATGAGAGAGTATTTTTTACCATACCACAAGGCTTCACTTGTATTCCAATTAGCCTCACCAGAGGAGGCTGCAGAAAAATCTTTTAAACAACAAATGAAATGCAGCAACACTGTTTGGGCCTTTAATTAAGACGCAAACATATTCAGCATAAGCCGTCACCACAAATTCTGAGCCTTCTACAATCCCCGTATATGAATGAATGAATGAATGAATGATCGTTTTAAGGCCATTTTCCCCGCTAAAGCGGGGGTTAGCCTTGCGGGCCCCATGACAATCATGGTTCCATGTTTGAGGTAATGTTTTTATGGCCGGATGCCCTTCCTGACGCCAACCCTTAGTCGCCTCTTACGATGCGCAGGGATACGGTGTACCTATTCTAAATCGGGGTACACACCGGGATCATTCATCCCAGCAAGCTGGTACTCAATTTGCCGACCTCGGAAGGATGACAGGCTGAGTCAACCCCCTTGGCGTTAATTCAGCGATCGACCGGGATTCGAACCCAGGATCCTCGGATCCCAAGCCGGCACCCTAACCGCTAAGCCAACACCAGGCTTTCTACAATCCCCGTATCCCAAGGTATATTCACTGCCTAATAGATGCCAAGAGTGGTTCAAGGGCGACCGCATGTAGAAGACCAGAGAGGGAACAACCTTGACAAATACCTGGCCAGAAATGAAAGGGGGGCATAAACTGTTTTTAACTTTCAACATACAGTAAGTAATGGTTTTACATACAAGATTCATGTTTCTCCAAAATCCAACCTCTTTAGAACGGAATACAAGTGCCAATGATCAATACGATCAAAAGCCTTAGTTTGATCAGGAAACAATAACCAAAATTTTCTGGAGTAAGTATGGTATTCTGATCCTGCACGATGGACGAGTTCAGAAACACATTTGGGGGGGGGGGGGGAAATGAATTGAGTATCCCATTATAACATGTGCCATATTCCCGACCCCGTTAACAAAATTTAATAAGCTTGATTATGCAGTGCACAAAACAGAGTGGAATACTCCTCTATGTGATAATCATGATAACAATTACAAAAGAGAAAATTAAATGAAAAATGTTATCTTGGCTTTTTATAACCAGACTCGATGGTGTAATGTTTATATCCGCCACCCAAGGTGGATGTAGGTTATGTTTTCACCCCTGTCTGTCTGTGAACAGGATATCTCATAGAGTTGTGGACGGATTCGGACGAAACTTGGTGCACAAGTTGGGTGTGTGACAATGAAGAATTGCTTCAGTTTTGGTGAAGATCAGAATCCAGATTCGGATACGAGAATTTAGAATTTTTCAAAAGTGATTCTTCACCATTGAGTGATAGAGCCAAGAATGATACAAAGCACGATATCTCAAAAAGTTGTGGATGACTTGTTACAAAACTTGGTGGATGAGTTGGTTAAGTGAGAAGAACAAGCCAATTAGATTTTGATTCAGGTCTAAATCCAGATCCGATCTTTTAGCGGGATAAAAAACGTAAAGCCTGGCGGAGGTATGCTCACTACCGAGTGCCGTTCTAGTTTGTATCTGCTCTGAGCCTGAAAGGTCAGTGCTTCAAACCCCGGACAAGTCGTACCAAACACTTTTTAAATGGCATGTGCTTCTTTGCTTGATGCTCAGCATTTAAAAAGGATAGTAGTCAGGGCCCTTAAGGATATTTTTGTTCAAATTCTTCCAAAAGCATCAAATTTGGCGCAGATGTTGCCCATGCCATACTCTTTCGATTTTTGACGGGCGCCAAGGGCGGTATGATCCGGGGACCATACCGGTCCATCCCGCCATGTCACCTGACCTATGACGTCATAATTAGGATATGCATCCAATCACATGGCGTACTATAAGTGGTCAAAGTTCAAAATGAATCGATCGAAAAATGAAGGCAGGGATCCATTTTTAAGGTTTTCATAAAATCCAATATGGCCGCCAGGTCACATGACCTATGACGTCATATTTATGACGTATACAATCATGTATACATGAACCCGGATCATGATCGCACAAAAATTAAACACAAGGATATGGCATACAGTTCATAAAACATCAAAATCCGTACCTTTGTAATTAGACTGATGAACTGCATATGCCTGAAAATTAGGAAATGGACATGTAAATATTTCCTCTAATTGTCAAAAATAAGGTCAGAGTTCGATTACCCAACCCAGAAACATAAAATGGTGAACCTCGCGTAAATCTTGACAAAAAACTCAAAAACCGACATGTTTGACTCAAAAATGACCTTTAAGATGACCTTGAGGGTTAACCTTGACCTCGGATCATCAGAATAACATCATAATTGGATTCCTCGACCTCGAAAACCCCTGAAAAGTGGTATCATACATGATTCCAACCCTTTTGGTTATTTAACTGATTTTCCTCTAATCCGGGTGGCGGCCATTTAGTATTTCGCCAATATGGGGCCCCCGAGGGGGGGGGGGCGCCCGTCTTGGCGCCCGTCAAAAATCGAAAGAGTATGGCATGGGCAACATCTGGGCCAAATTTGGTGCTTTTGGAAGAATTTGAACCAAACGGCCCCAAAATATCCCTAAGGGCCCTGACTATAGAGAATGGACAAACAACCATAGGTTAGCAACCGTTGCACAGACTTGATTGAACTAATGGCCTCCTGCATTGAAGTTTCTTGTAAAGGAACTCACTATACAAAATACTCGGTGGTGTGATGCTCAGAGCATCCCCTCTGTGTTTGAGAAGTCATTGGTCGATTATTACCAAAGATTTTGAAATTGGTAAATGCTGATTATTTGTGCTTTAGATAAAACAGTACGACACTCACCAAACTTTTGAAGAATTCCCTTTTGTAGAAAGCGCAGAAGGTTTGATAAAGACAATCTTAACAGATGGAGTGTCGATGGACAAGACCGGAACAAACTGGTAATTTCCCAAAATTAACCAGTTTTGTACAACAACGTTTGCAAAGCGTGCTGGTGACAAGAAAATAACTTTGTGACTCGTCCGGAACGCAGCACAAATATTTTCACACTCATAAATACTGGACTTTTGAAACAAGGAAATATGCTCCAGAATGCTTTCCGTGCATGCACAGACATCCCTGGGATCAGAAGCCATTGGGGCCATTCTGGAGTATTTAATGCATGCGAGATAAGGATTGTTAGCTAATATGGCTCACAAAGCTTCCAAAAGAGGTCGAAAATACTTAGAAAAGGGGTGTGCCTCTGCATAAGGAAAGAGTTGGAGAACTTTCTCAGCTCACGGACAGGGCTGAGATTGTGCAGCTGCCCACACTGCCAACTCCCGACGATGTAGAGCCTTGCATGACCTGAGAAACTGTGGGTGGGCACGTGCTACCAACAACACCTTCGACGATCACTGCCTGTGAGTGAACTTTGAACATTGTGGGACTGCCTACTCTGAACATTGCAGGCTTGGTGATTTATTTAGACAAACAGAGAGAGAGCAAGCCAGGCAAAACAGACATTGAGATTGAAAGAGACAGCAATTGAGCCAGAGGGAGAGTGAGTGAGCCAGACAGACAGAGGGCAAGAGACAAAGAGAGGGCGTGAGACAGACAGAGAGGTCACGAGACAGACAGAGAGGTCGTGAGACAGACAGAGAGGTCGCGAGACAGACAGAGAGGTCGCGAGACAGACAGAGAGGTCGCGAGACAGACAGAGAGGTCGCGAGACAGACAGAGAGGTCGCGAGACAGACAGAGAGGTCGCGAGACAGACAGAGAGGTCACGAGACAGACAGAGAGGTCACGAGACAGACAGAGAGGTCGCGAGACAGACAGAGAGGTCGCGAGACAGACAGAGAGGTCGCGAGACAGACAGAGAGGTCGCGAGACAGACAGAGAGGTCGCGAGACAGACAGAGAGGTCGCGAGACAGACAGAGACAGGTCGCAATACAGACAGAGAGAGGTCAAGAGACAGACAGAGAGGTCGCTAGACAGACAGAGAGAAGGCGCGAGACAGACAGAGAGAGGGCGCGAGAGCCAGACAAAGAGAGAGAGAGAGAGAGAGAGAGCACTCGAACCAGAGAGACAGTGCGAAAGCCAGAAAGAGAGCGTGCGACCAGACAGAGAGAGACAGCGTGCGAGCCAGAGAGAGAACGAGCCATCAGAAAGAGCGTATGAGTGAGCTAGACAGAGTAATTGAGCCACACAGTGAGCAAGAAAGAGAGAGGGAGACAGAGAGAATGAGCAGGCCAGAGAGCAAGCGAGCCAGACAGAGAGAGCGAGGCCAGAGAGAGCAAGTGAGCCAGGGAGAGTGAGCAAGCAAGACAGAGAGAGAGAGAGCGAGCCAGACAGCGAACGCAGGCAGACAGAGCGAACGCAAGCCAGACAGAGCGAACGCAAGCCAGACAGAGCGAACGCAAGCCAGACAGTGCAAGCCACACAGCGAGTGAGCCACACAGCGAGTGAGCCAAACAGAAGGTGAGCCAAACAGAAGGTGAGCCAGACAGAAGGTGAGCCAGACAGAAGGTGAGCCAGACAGAGAGAGCGAGCCAGACAGAGAGCGAGCCAGACAGAGAGCGAGCCAGACAGAGAGCGAGCCAGACAGAGAGCGAGCCAGACAGAGAGCGAGCCAGACAGAGTGAGCCAGACAGAGTGAGCCAGACAGAGAGTGAGCCAGACAAAGAGAGAGAGCCAGACAAAGAGAGAGAAAGCCAGAGAGAACGTGTGAGCGAGAGAGAGGGTGTGCGAGCCAGAGAGCGGGCGTGCGAGCCAGAGAGAGGGCGTGCGAGCCAGAGAGAGCGTGCGAGCGAGAGAGAACGTGCGAACGAGAGAGAGGGCATGCGAGCCAGAGAGAGGGCGTGCGAGCCAGAGAGAGGGCGTGCGAGCCAGAGAGAGGGCGTGCGAGCCAGAGAGAGGGCGTGCGAGCCAGAGAGAGCATGCGAGCCAGAGAGAGGGTGTGCGAGCCAGACAGAGAGCGTGCGAGCCAGACAGAGAGCGTGCGAGCCAGACAGAGAGCGTGCGAGCCAGACAGAGAGCGTGCGAGCCAGACAGAGAGTGTGCGAGCCAGACAGAGAGCGTGCGAGCCAGACAGAGAGCGTGCGAGCCAGACAGAGAGCGTGCGAGCCAGACAGAGCGTGCGAGCCAGACAGAGCGTGCGAGCCAGACAGAGCATGCGAGCCAGACAGAGCGTGCGAGCCAGACAGAGCATGCGAGCCAGACAGAGCATGCGAGCCAGACAGAGCATGTGAGCCAGACAGAGTGAGAGCCAGATAGAGAGAGAGCCAGACAGAGAGTCATACAGACAGAGAGTCATACAGAAAGATAGCCAGACAGACAGAGAAATGCAAGGGCTTGTGCCTGACAGTGTGAAGGGGCGTGAGTCTAACAAAGAGAGAGGGCAGAGGCGTGAGCCTGACAGTGTGAGAGAGCCAGATAGACAGACGCAAGCGATATAGACAGAGAGGAAGCAAGACAGAGCGTGAGCCACACAGACACAGAGCGTGTGAGCAAGCGAGCCAGGCAGAGCGAGAGAAACAGAAAGAGAAAGCGTGAGCGAGCCAGATGGAGAGAGTAAGCAGGAGAGAGAACGAGCGAGACAGAGACCCAGCACTAAAGTAGAGAAAAAGATAAAATTCTCACCCTTTTTTTTTTTTTTTACTCACAACAAATGACTACGTTTATACTTGTAAGTTATTTACCAGATTGCACAAGCAAAATTTCAGATAATCCCGTTCCCGTGTCATGACATGTTCAAATGAGATAACCTCCAGTGAATTTAAGGTCATTTGGGCATTCGATGATGGAAGTTATGATTTGTACAACTGCGAATATCAAAACGTTTGCTCAGTCGCCAATGCAGTGCTGATCACGGATGTGGAAAAAACAATAACGGCCGATATCATCTTATCCTTCATTTCCTCTAGAAATGGTTCCCGGAAATAAAAACTTTCAACAACATTTGTGGCGTACAAGTAATAGTTGGATAACATTTCCACGAGCACTTGCACTTGCCCAGAATGTTTTGAACCACAGTATGCGTCTGCTCGTATCCACGTACAATGTTGTGCACCAACAGAGAGACTGTGGTGGATCGTACGGTGGAATCCTCATCATACAATGTATTATGACGTGACAATATGACTTGTGTGGTATTTCATGTTGGGGGTAGATATCATGTTGGAAGATAAAACGTAATCGTCGGAAATAATCAGAGGAATAGATTTCCTCTGGTTCGGATCAGAGAGAACTCAGAGAAAGCGCGTATCAAGTGCAGCAGGGAAGACCTTCTCCAAAAGAACGCTCCATATCTGTGCAGAAAAGCAAGTGCTCCACACGACGAAGAATTAATGTTTCGGAATCATTACAAATAGAAAAAGAACAGATTGCATTGTGAACTCCGCAACATCTCTGATTATATCTAAAATCCTCCATCAACACTGGGGAGGAAACATGGACAGACATTTCATCTGGAGAGCCCTGCGTTTGCTAAGTTACCTTCTGCTTTGGCAGGTGTATCAATCACACCGATGTATAAACAATAAAATAAAATAAAAATGTTTCTGATGTGCTGTTTAGCTCCATTACTGTGTGTTTCTGAGTTTATTCCCATTTTAGATAACAAGGAATGTTACAGATTTTAATTACCCTCGCCAGAGGAGAAGGTATTGCATTTGGGTTCATTTGTTTGTACGTTTGTTTGTCCACACAGAAGGGAAGTGTATTAATTATATTAGACCCCTTAGAACCCCAAAGACCCCTCAGACCCTTTAGAACCCAAAGAGCCTTTGAAACCCCTAAGAACCTCTATAACCCAAAGACCATTTAAAACCTCCAAGATCCCATAGCCCCTTTACAACCCGAAGACCCATTAAGACCACAAATACACCTCAGAACCCAAAGACCCCGAGGACCCGAGAGATCCTGATGACCCAAAAGACTGTGAAGACCCAAATGACCCGTAAGTCCTCGAGGACTCATAAGATCCCGAGGACCCACAGGACCCCGAAGACCCAAAAGACCAATGACTCATATGACCCTGAGAACCCAAAACCAAACGACACCACAAGACAGACGACCAAAAAGACCACGAGGACAAAAAAAAAACAAATCCCCAGGACCCCAAAGACCCTAAGGGCACAAAGGAAACAAAAAAAGAAAACACACAAATACGTCCTGGCGAGGGTCTGCAATATGATTGCCGTTTCTTGTTTTTCATTTTAAAAGTTGCAAACTGTTGTTTTGTCATACAATTCGTCTTTAGTGACCCAGATGTACGTGCTTTTTTATTCCAGGTTTGTGCTGTGTATAAAAACAGTAATAACGTATGTCATTACTAGGTACAGTAGATCGTGTCTTGAGACCACCCATAGTGCCAAGCACCTAAGGGCATCTCTCAAAACAGGTGGTTTTTCATTAGGAGGACACTCGAGACACCACACAGCACATGCTTTACCGTAACACATGTACTTTACCCTTTGCATGACGAGTCTGGAGTCAATTTCAATAATATCGTATGCTAATTGATATCAGATGGCAATAAAATGCATTGAAGTCTGCAGCACACCTATTGGTACACACCAGGTGATAAGACAACAAACTATTTTCATATAATGTAAATCCCGAGTCACGTCGACCGATTGAACAATATCTCCGACCCCCCAATCAGTGTCGTGTAAACACCATAACAACAGAAAGCTCGATGTGTAATCCCACAAATCCTATGGTCCTTTCATGTTGACGTTGCTGTGTATTTATGCCTGCGAAACACCAGGATGACAGTTTATAGCTGGGGCAGGAGTCAAACCCAAGCTAGCCGGCTTAAAGGAGAGTGTGCATACCTATAGGCCAACCTGCCAGGCGGTCTTTCATAATAATAGCTACCCAAAATTCCTTTATACTTGTCACAGACTACCGGAAAAGCAATTTTTCAAAAACTGCAGTCGTGAAATTGACCGAATCCTGTGATTGCTGGTTGTAACATTGACCGGATTTAATGGCTGTTGGTCACGTGTTTAACAGGTGCAATCAAAGGAAAATATGTGTGTGCATTACACAAGTACACACAATCTGGAAGCCTTTTGAGAGGCAGGATCCACTGCACACACACACACACACACACACACACACACACACACACACACACACACACACAAAACCTGAATACCTACATTTTCTTTATAAATGCAGGTACGGTATATCCATCTTGACTACTTTACTTGAGAAACACCCCCTCCCCCCCCCCCCCCCCTCAAAAAAAATTGCTTCTCTGGCCGCAAATATGCAAGTTGTCGCTGCAAAATTGAATCCATTGCTGGGCCTCCCACTGGTCTCAGTGTTTATGCAGATTCATTCTTGCGTGTTAACCGGGGATGGCAGGAGAGTCTAGAGGTACGCAGACTCACCTCTGTACTGTCTATCCTGGGTTTGAACCCCGATTCCCGACCCAGCTATAAAAGGTCATCCTGGTGTTTGACAAGCAGGATGATTTATCAACGTTTGCCGTCGCTCGGATGGATGTTAAACGGGCGTCCCATCTGCCAGCATTCGGGCCAAATACTTACCCTTGCCATCCCCGCAAGAACGGTAATAACTGTGGCTGTTAAAGAAGAAGATTCTAGTATGTTAACCATTATAGTCCAAAAGCAACACTGCAGTCTTATTCCCATGCATGATTTCTCACTAATGTGACATGTACAACCTCAGCATCTGATGCACTTGCTGGGAATATGGCGGACTCGGATTCACGAGGCTCCTGCGCAAGCACCACGCATGAGGGCAGGTATCAAAGGCAGGTATCACACAGGTGAAATTTCTGCTCATTAAAGATTCTCGATCTGTGACAAAATTGAGTCCAAAAATACTGAGATCGTTCAGACAGAAAGGAGGAGCAAGACAGAGAAGAGAGGAGATCCCTCTTCAAGGAAGTAACCCCTAAAATGGGCAAGTTAACACAAAGAGAGAGAAAAGAAGAAATAAAACGAGAGGAAAAAAAGGAAAATGGAAATGGTGGAGATGTTCGTCTAGAATTAACGAGGACCACCATCCAGAAGGAACACCATGCAACAGTCGTGGACTTTCATAGTCAGTGGCTTTATCTCAACAGATTCAACAAAATGGAATACCAGCCTTTGTGAAGACAAGTGTCAGTCTACATCAGCAGACAAGTCAGACAATGGAATGGCTTTTATCAACTGAAACAGATAAGTGTATTCATAGTCAGTCATAGTCGGTCATTTTATAATCAGTTAGTATCAGTCATAGTCAGTCATAGTCATTCATAGTCAGTCATTTCATAGTCAGTGTCATTCATAGTCATAGACAGTCATTTCATCGTCAGTTAGCATCAGTCATAGTCAGTCATTTCATAGTCAGTGTCATTCATAGTCATAGACAGTTATTTCATAGTCATTCATAGTCAGTAATTTCATAGTCAGTTAGTATCAGTCATAGACAGTCATTTCATAGTCAGTTAGTATCAGTCATAGTCAGTCATTGCATAGTCAGTTAGTATCAGTCATAGTCAGTCATTGCATAGTCAGTTAGTATCAGTCATAGACAGTCATTGCATAGTCAGTTAGTATCAGTCATAGTCAGTCATTTCATAGTCAGTTAGTATCAGTCATAGTCAGTCATTGCATAGTCAGTTAGTATCAGTCATAGACAGTCATTTCATAGTCAGTGTCATTCATAGTCATAGACAGTTATTTCATAGTCATTCATAGTCAGTAATTTCATAGTCAGTTAGTATCAGTCATAGACAGTCATTTCATAGTCAGTTAGTATCAGTCATAGACAGTCATTTCATAGTCAGTTAGTATCAGTCATAGACAGTCATTTCATAGTCAGTTAGTATCAGTCATAGACAGTCATTTCATAGTCAGTGTCATTCATAGTCATAGACAGTTATTTCATAGTCATTCATAGTCAGTCATTTCATAGTCAGTTAGTATCAGTCATAGTCAGTCATAGTCATTCATAGTCAGTCATTTCATAGTCAGTTAGTATCAGTCATAGACAGTCATTTCATAGTCATTTCATAGTCCATTAGTATCAGTCATAGTCAGTCATAGTCATTCATAGTCAGCCATTGCATAGTCAGTTAGTATCAGTCATAGTCAGTCATTTAATAGTCAGTCATAATCAGTCATTTCATAGTCAGTCATTTCATAGTCGGTCATTCTCGGTCATAGTCAGTCATTTCATGTTGGGTCATCATCAGTCATTTCATAGTCAGTCATTTCATAGTGGGTCATCCTCAGTCATTTCATAGTCGGTTATTTCATAGTCGGTCATTTCATAGTCGGTCATTTCATAGTCGGTCATTCTCAGTCATAGTCAGTCATTTCATAGTGGGTCATCGTCAGTCATTTCATGGTCAGTCATTTCATAGTGGGTCATCATCAGTCATAGTCAGTCATTTCATGGTCGGTCATTTCATAGTGGGTCATCGTCAGTCATAGTCATTTAATAGTTGGTCGTCATCAGTCATAGTCAGTCATTTCATGGTAAGTCATCGTCAGTCATTTCATGGTAAGTCATCGTCAGTCATAGTCAGTCATTTCATGGTCAGTCCTGGACAGTGGTTTATCTCAACAGCTTCATCAAAATGGAATACCAGTTTTTGTAAAGACAAGTGTCAGTCTACATCAGCAGACAAGTCAGACAATGGAATGGCTTTTATCAACTGAAACAGATAAGAATATGTTAACTGTCATGGGAGGCGAGATGCAGCAGACGTTGAGACTTTGCTCTTCCTCAGATCAAGATATGACCATTCATTTATTTATTTATTTATTTTCCTCTGACGAAGGGTGAAACGCTCGAAACATCGGCTGCATCTCGTCTCCTATAAGGGTTCGCATAATCATGTGTTTTCAGGTGTCACAGGCTAAAATTGTCAATATCAAACTTAGAATGAATGAGTATGAGTGACTTAATGACTAATTGAATGATATTTGAATGAAGAATAAAAAAAATTAGTGATGTTTATTCTTGCGAAGCCAAGAGTGGTGAAAACAAAAACCTTCTAAAGACTGAAAAAGCTAGAAATGGAATTAAAAATTGGAAAACAAATAAATCCATAACGATTAAAAACAAGAATAAACATCAAAAGGAGGAAATCGCAAAGTCCAGCGAAGATAATGCATTTGGCAGACTTTGCATATCATTAGCATAATGAGTGGATTAACCACTCACAAGGAAGAACGAGCCGGGATGAACAACCAACCCAGAGAGTCCCGCGCAGCGCTGTTTGTGCCCTAATGGCTTCATCAGCAGAGACAAAACGGTCAATAAGAAAGTTTTCCTGACTTTTATACCCGCGAAGGAAACTCCTGGAGTGCGAGGGGACCGAAACGAAATAGCACAGCGAAAGAGTCGGGGGAGTCTCACGGGAAGAGGGAGTTAACGACAAGAAGCAGAGATCGGCGAAGGAAAGAAAGGAGGGAAGGAAATGAAAGCTGAGAGGAGCGAGCGGAGCGAGAGGGACGTGAGGATAAAGAAAAGGGCAGTAGTTGCGAGCGGGCGGTGCCGACTTCGCCCCAAGTTGTTGACGTTCTACCCGAGCCGATGACGATTACCTCAGAGTCCGACGAACTGCTCTGGTTCGTCTCGGACTCGTTGACGAGGGACGACTTGAGGTCGGCGAGGTCGCTTTCGGCACAGTTCTCTTCGTTCACCTTGTCTTGCTCGCCCTCGTCCTTGAACGCGATCATCTCGTCCGTGGCGCCCAAGTCGTCTCCTCCGCTCGAGCCTGAACCCGCGGTCCCGCTCGGCTGCGGCATCGTGCCGGGAGGGACGCGGACCCTCGGGATCCCTCTCCCAGGGAAGCTTTCCCTGTGGCCACGTCCCGCGGCGGAGGTCCTTCGGATCCCCGCGAACTCGTCCCGCACTCGACGAGCCTAAGCGGAGTCGCGGCCTCCACGGCCACAC
>NC_136264.1:72273792-72281292 GCF_964187855.1 Myxine glutinosa | reverse complement strand
ATATATATATATATATATATATATGTATGTGTGTATATATATATATATATGTATGTATGTGTGTATATATATATATATATGTATGTATGTGTGTATATATATATATATATGTATGTATGTGTGTATATATATATACTGTATATATATATATATATATATGTATGTATTTGTGTATATATATATGTATGTATTTAATAATAATAATAATAATTCATTTATTTTGTATAGCGCTTTTCCAGAAGCCCAAAGGCGCTTTGACAGAGTGGAAAACATAATGCATAACAATACATGAAAACAACAATTGCAAAAAGACAAGAATCAAGAAAACAAACAGCAGCGATATACGGCATATATATAAGACAAGAATCAAAAAGACAAGACAAGAATCAATAGGGAAATATTTAAAGCAAAAGGAGGGAGAAGGAGAAGAGATAGTCAGGGGTTAAATGCTGTGGGTTGAATGTTGAATGCAGCGTTGAACAGGTGGGTCTTTAGTGATGTTTTGAATGTGGTGAGTGAGGAGGAGTCTCTGATGGTGTGAGGTAGTGAGTTCCAGAGGGTGGGAGCAGCGATGGAGAAGGCCCTGTCCCCCCAGGATCTGAATTTGGTCCGGATGGAGGGGGTCAGGAGGTTGGTACCAGCAGAGCGGAGGTTGCGGGTGGGAGTGTGTCTGGAGAGGAGGTCAGCCAGGTAGGATGGGGCCAGGTTATGGAGGGCTTTGTATGTCAAGAGGAGGATTTTGTACTGGATTCTCTGGGGGATGGGGAGCCAGTGAAGCTTGTAAAGGACGGGGGTGATGTGGTCACGGGTCCGGGAATGGGTGAGTAGACGGGCAGCGGAGTTCTGAATGTATTGGAGTTTATTGGTGATTTTTGAGGGTGAACCATAGAGGAGGCTATTGCAGTAGTCCAGACGGGAGGTGATGAAGGCGTGGATGAGGGTTTCTGCAGCCGTGGAGGAGAGGGATGAGCGGAGACGGGCAATGTTTTTCAGGTGAAAGAAGGCTGACTTTGTGATCTGTTTAGTGTATTTGTCGAAGGAAAGGGTTTGGTCAAAGATGACGCCAAGATTCCGGATGTGAGGGGAGGTGGATACTGGGATACCGTCGATGTTGAGGGCAAAGTTATGGGTGGATTTTGTGAGCGTTTTTGGGCCAATGATGATTATTTCAGATTTATCACAGTTAAGCTTGAGGAAGTTGATTTGAAGCCAGGATTTTATTTCAGTGATGCAGTTTGTCAGGATAGAGTGGGTGTCGGTGGAGACGGACTTGGTGGAGATGAAAAGCTGGATGTCATCGGCGAAGCAGTGGAATTGGAGACCATGACGGCGGATTAAGTGACCGAGCGGGGACAGGTAAAGGATGAAGAGGAGGGGGCCAAGAACTGAACCTTGGGGGACACCTTGGGGGAGGGGAGCAGTGGGGGATTTGCAGTTATTGATGGAGATGAACTGGCATCTGTCAGAGAGGTATGATTTAATCCAAGAGAGGGCAGTGCCGGTGACGTTAAAGGTGGATTCAAGTCGGGTGAGGAGGATAGTGTGATCGATGGTGTCAAAGGCAGCGCTGAGGTCGAGGAGGACGAGAATGTTGAGGTTGCCAGCGTCAGAGGAGAGGAGAAGGTCGTTGGTGATTTTGAGGAGAGCAGTTTCAGTACTGTGGTTGGAGCGGAATCCGGATTGGAATGTTTCATACAAGTTATTGGCAGAGAGATGATGTTTGAGTTGAGTGGCTACAGCGCGTTCCAAAACTTTTGACAGAAAGGGTAGGTTGGAGATGGGTCTGAAGTTGTTTAGGGTGTCAGGGTTTAGACCAGGTTTTTTTAGAATGGGGGTAACAGCAGCAATTTTGAGGGAAGGTGGGACGATGCCTGTAGACAGGGAGGAGTTTATTGTTGCAATGATAAGTGGAGAGAGAGCAGGGAGGGAGGCTTTGACAAAGCTGGAGGGGATGGGGTCAAGAGTGCAGGTGGCAGTTTTCATTCCTATGAGGAGTTCAGAGAGGTCAGTAGGAGAGATTGGGGAGAACCGAGACAGGGGATGGCAGGACAAGGGGGGGCAGGTGGTTGGAGGGGGAGCGGGTGCGGCGGTGGTCAAGCTGTTGTAGATGTTGTCAATTTTGCGTTGGAAGAAAGAGAGGAAGGAGATGCAGTTGTCTACTGTGAATGACTGGGTGGTGGTGTTCAGGGGGCGGAGGAGTTTGTTTATTGTCGAGAAGAGTGCTTTTGGGTTTCCGGAGCCAGAGTGGATAATTTGAGAGTAGTAGGCAGAGCGGGCGCGGGAGAGGGCATCTTTGTAGTGTTGTATGTGGTCCTTGTAGGCTTGGGAGTGAACTGTGAGACCCGTTTTATTGCGGAGTCTTTCAAGTTGGCGAGCACGAGTTTTCATCAGGTGGAGTTCAGGGGTAAACCAGGGAGCAGAATGGGTGAAAGAAACTGTTTTGGTTTTTACAGGCGCAAGCTGGTCAAGGCAGGAGGAGAGAGTGTGGTTGTAGTAGTCAGTGAGGTCGGAAGGGGTGTGGAGGTCAATGAAGGGAGAAGTGGACATTTTTTCAGAGAGGGTGGATGAGAATGAGGTAGGTGAAAGAGCGTTTAGCTTACGGAAGTTGATTGTGCGATAATGCCTTGGTGTTGGGGCGGGGATGTTGATGGTCAGAGTGATGGCTAAGTGGTCAGAGAGGGTGAGGTCGGAGCCATAGAGATGGTGCAAATTTAATCCAGTGGAGCAGACAAGGTCCA
This sequence comes from Myxine glutinosa, assembly GCF_964187855.1. Taxonomy (NCBI): domain Eukaryota; kingdom Metazoa; phylum Chordata; class Myxini; order Myxiniformes; family Myxinidae; genus Myxine; species Myxine glutinosa. The sequence goes on along the minus strand of NC_136264.1, from coordinate 72,278,554 downwards.
AAATGTGACCACGGATATGGGTAGGAAAGTCGACATGTTGAGTGAGGTTAAAGCAGGTGAGTAAATCAGTGAAGTCAGTGGTTATTGTGGAGTCAGTGGAGTCCATGTGGATATTGAAATCACCAAGGAGGAGGATTGAGGGGGAGAGGGAACATAGCTGGGTCAGAAAGTAGGAGAAGTCAGACAGGAATGATGGGTGTGGTTTGGGAGGGCGGTAGACGACAGCCATGACTGACTGCGTGTGACCAGAGATATTTGTGTATATATATATGTATGTATTTGTGTATATATATATGTATGTATTTGTGTATATATATATGTATGTATTTGTGTATATATATATATGTATGTATTTGTGTATATATATATATATGTATGTATTTGTGTATATATATATATATATATATATATATATATATATATATATATACACAAACACACGGCATATCTACATCCATTGGCGTGATCCGCGATGCAGTGCCCCCTGCTGGCACCGCACAAGATGGCGAATTTCAGTCGATTCTGCTTATCCGACCGCCCCGTACACAATCATTACATTCTCTTTCTCCTTCAGACATTCCCACCATTTTAATGACAATAGGAAACGTGTTATTGTGCTCATTTGATACCAATTTTCTATGGTTGTTGTTGCTTGCATAATATTACAACATTGTGTGCGCATTTCAACAATCATAATTATTAGCCTATTATTATTAATCAGACATTTAAAAGATCTTCATGGCGTTCACAATTTGACAAAACGTTTCAAAGATAGAACCAATAATGGACAGAACATCCTGGACATTATTCCGTTATAATAGACAGATCATCCTGGACATATTATTACGTTATAATAGACAGATCATCCTGGGCATATTATTCCATTATAATAGACAGATCATCCTGGGCATATTATTCCGTTATAATAGACAGATCATCCTGGGCATATTATTTCATTATAACAGACAGATCATCCTGGGCATATTATTCCGTTATAATAGACAGATCATCCTGGGCATATTATTCCGTTATAATAGACAGATCATCCTGGGCATATTATTCCGTTATAATAGACAGATCATCCTGGGCATATTATTCCATTATAATAGACAGATCATCCTGGGCATATTATTCCGTTATAATAGACAGATCATCCTGGGCATATTATTCCATTATAATAGACAGATCATCCTGGACATATTATTCCGTTATAATAGACAGATCATCCTGGGCATATTATTCCATTATAACAGACAGATCATCCTGGGCATATTATTCCATTATAATAGACAGATCATCCTGAGCATATTATTCCGTTATAATAGACAGATCATCCTGGGCATATTATTCCGTTATAATAGACAGATCATCCTGGGCATATTATTCCATTATAATAGACAGATCACCCTGGGCATATTATTCCGTTATAATAGACAGATCATCCTGGGCATATTATTCCGTTATAATAGACAGATCATCCTGGGCATATTATTCCGTTATAATAGACAGATCATCCTGGGCATTATTCCATTGTAATAGACAGATCATCCTGGGCATATTATTCCGTTATAATAGACAGATCATCCTGGGCATATTATTCCGTTATAATAGACAGATCATCCTGGGCATATTATTCCGTTATAATAGACAGATCATCCTGGGCATATTATTCCGTTATAATAGACAGATCATCCTGGGCATATTATTCCATTATAATTGACAGATCATCCTGGGCATAATATTCCATTATAATAGACAGATCATCCTGGGCATAATATTCCATTATACAGTCACGTGAAAAAGTAAGTGCACCCCATGTAAAAGTTTTGACTTTTTCAACATGTTTCAAAATACAGCTATTTGATCTTCATTTCAACAATATTGATAGATAAAGGTGATATAATATAACAAATATCATGAAACATTTACATTTTGTAGTCCATTGTATAATTTAAATAAACATAAATGCAAATTTCGCACGTGGAAAAAGTAAGTACACCCCGACATTTATCACTACTTCAAATACCTAAAATTAGAATCAGGTGCACCAGCTCAGGTGCAAATGTTTAGAACATCGTTAGAGAGGATCTTGGAGGAACCTGTCTTATTTAAACCTCAGACATTTCGTTTGGTTTGCTCTTTGTTGTTGAAGTGTGCGGCGTCACCATGCCTAGATCAAAAGAGCTCTCTGAGGCCTTCAGAAAGAAGGTTATAGATGCCTACGAGTCTGGGAAGGGATTTAAAAAGATCTCCAAACAATTTGAAATCAATCATTCGACTGTCCGGAAGATCATCATCAAGTGGAGAAGATTCCAAACAACTGCCAACTTGTTCAGGCCAGGCGGCCCCAGCAAGTTCAGCCCGAGAGCAGACCGCAAGATGCTGAAAGAAGTCTCTAAGAACCCCAGAATGTCATCACGGGACCTACAGGTAGCTCTTGCCACTGTTGATGTCAAAGTGCACGAGTCTACCATTAGAAAGAGGTTGCACAAATTTGATCTACATGGGAGGTGTGCCAGGAGGAAACCTTTGCTGTTCAGAAAGAACATCAGGGCAAGATTAAAGTTTGCCAATGAACACCAAGGCAAAGACCAGCACTTCTGGAACAATGTGCTCTGAACAGATGAGTCAAAGGTAGAGCTATTTGGCCACAGCACCAGAAGACATGTTTGGCGAAAACCAAAGACAGCATTTGACCACAAGCACCGAATACCAACTGTAAAGCATGGTGGTGGAAATATTATGGTTTGGGGGCAGCTTTGCTGCATCAGGGCCTGGGCAGCTCACCATCATAGAATCCACGATGAATTCTTCATTGTACCAGAGGGTGCTTGAGGATAATGTGAGGCCATCTGTCAGAAAGTTGAAGCTCAACCGAAGGTGGACCTTGCAACATGACAATGACCCTAAACATACCAGTAAATCCACCAAAGAATGGCTGAAAAGCAAGAAATGGAGGGTTCTGGAATGGCCAAGTCAAAGCCCGGATCTAAATCCCATCGAGATGTTGTGGGGGGATTTGAAACGAGCTGTGCATGCAAGAAACCCCTCAAACATCGCACAGCTGAAAGAATTCTGCATGGAGGAGTGGGCAAAAATTTCTCCCAGTCGATGTCAGAGACTGGTAGACAGTTATAAGAAACGTCTACTTAGGTTGTTTCTGCCAAAGGGGGCAATACCACCTATAAGAGCCAAGGGTGTACTTACTTTTTCCACATGCGAAATTTGCATTTATGTTTATTTAAATTATACAATGGACTACAAAATGTTTCATGATATTTGTTATATTATATCACTTTTATCTATCAATATTATTGAAATGAAGATCAAATAGCTGTATGTTGAAATATGTTGAAAAAGTCAAAACTTTACATGGGGTGTACTTACTTTTTCACGTGACTGTAATAGACAGATCATCCTGGGCATAATATTCCATCGTAATGCACAGATAATCATGGACATATTATTCCGTTACAATGGACAGATCATTCCGTTGTGATGGACAGATCATTCCGTTGTGATGGACAGGTCATTCCGTTGTGATGGACAGATCATTCCGTTCTGATGGACAGATCATTTGAACACCTGGCTTTAAAACTCTCTGGTCACACGCAGTCAGTCATGGCTGTCGTCTACCGCCCTCCCAAACCACACCCATCATTCCTGTCTGACTTCTCCTACTTTCTGACCCAGCTATGTTCCCTCTCCCCCTCAATCCTCCTCCTTGGTGATTTCAATATCCACATGGACTCCACTGACTCCACAATAACCACTGACTTCACTGATTTACTCACCTGCTTTAACCTCACTCAACATGTCGACTTTCCTACCCATATCCGTGGTCACATTTTGGACCTTGTCTGCTCCACTGGATTAAATTTGCACCATCTCTATGGCTCCGACCTCACCCTCTCTGACCACTTAGCCATCACTCTGACCATCAACATCCCCGCCCCAACACCAAGGCATTATCGCACAATCAACTTCCGTAAGCTAAACGCTCTTTCACCTACCTCATTCTCATCCACCCTCTCTGAAAAAATGTCCACTTCTCCCTTCATTGACCTCCACACCCCTTCCGACCTCACTGACTACTACAACCACACTCTCTCCTCCTGCCTTGACCAGCTTGCGCCTGTAAAAACCAAAACAGTTTCTTTCACCCATTCTGCTCCCTGGTTTACCCCTGAACTCCACCTGATGAAAACTCGTGCTCGCCAACTTGAAAGACCCCGCAATAAAACGGGTCTCACAGTTCACTCCCAAGCCTACAAGGACCACATACAACACTACAAAGATGCCCTCTCCCGCGCCCGCTCTGCCTACTACTCTCAAATTATCCACTCTGGCTCCGGAAACCCAAAAGCACTCTTCTCGACAATAAACAAACTCCTCCGCCCCCTGAACACCACCACCCAGTCATTCACAGTAGACAACTGCATCTCCTTCCTCTCTTTCTTCCAACGCAAAATTGACAACATCTACAACAGCTTGACCACCGCCGCACCCGCTCCCCCTCCAACCACCTGCCCCCCCTTGTCCTGCCATCCCCTGTCTCGGTTCTCCCCAATCTCTCCTACTGACCTCTCTGAACTCCTCATAGGAATGAAAACTGCCACCTGCACTCTTGACCCCATCCCCTCCAGCTTTGTCAAAGCCTCCCTCCCTGCTCTCTCTCCACTTATCATTGCAACAATAAACTCCTCCCTGTCTACAGGCATCGTCCCACCTTCCCTCAAAATTGCTGCTGTTACCCCCATTC
>NC_136264.1:72223792-72268792 GCF_964187855.1 Myxine glutinosa | reverse complement strand
AAATAGTTTATTTCCTTATTCTATGTAGGCTAAATATGTGTTTCCCACTAGATTGACTCTGCATTGCATCAAACGAAATAAAGCGTAGGCCCCTCCGATGATCCATGGCAGCTCAAGTGCCAGGGATTCCCCCACTTGAGCTTTGACAGCAACCGTTTATTGCAGTACTAAACTGCTGTGCAACGTGACGGCGCCTTACCTGCAGCTGCTGACCGGTTTTTGCCATTTGCGGCCATTACGAACAAGCGGAGTGGCTAGAGAAGACGGGTCGCCCCCCTCGTCATAGGGGGGAGGAGTAAGGCGGCCCCGCTCATCCAACCCAGAACAAGGGGTTTGGCTAAGAGAGGGCGGAGCGGGAACCCCCGAGAAAGTGCGCGAAGGTTCGGTGAGAAACCAATATAAGCCGCCGCGGGACGCACTCCACCCTCTTGCTCTGACCCCGTCCTCTTGCTTGCTGTCGCTCGTTGTTGCTGGGGAGAAGGAAGACGCCTGAACGAGCAGGTGTGTGCGAGCCATCGTGCGACCAGCTGCGCTGCAGCTAAGGGGGCAGCTAAGGGGCCGCAGGCCACGAAAAGGACGCGCCAGGCAGTAATCCACGCTGGACCCTCCATTGCCTCCCAAAACAACCATCCATCCTCAAGCCATACCTGCCTGCAATATCCCCCGTGTAAGTGTGAACGTCGTCTGTCTTGAATGTTGTCCTGGGGTTTTTAAGTAAATTGAATAGTATAAGCTAACGATTCACTGTGTATCTGCTCCTTCCATTCGCTGAATATAACCGATTGCTCTCGTTGCTCTGGCTTGTGAAAATACTTTATAAATCCTGTTATTCCTCCGTACTTCTTCTTCTTCTTCATTCTCGTTCGGTCGCTTTAGAGGTTTCCCGATTGAATAGCGGTGGCGCGATCCGGCCAAAGTTTGGGGTAAATCGGGTTTTAGTTAGGGGAATAACTGTTCGGTCGCGGTAATACCAACCGCTCGGTCAAAATAACATCTTCAACCGCGTCCGTAACAATTGGTGTCAGCAGTGTCGGATTCGGACCTGAAGCGTTTAACGCGCTCAAAATTACAAAGTAGCCGAAATTTGCTTTTGTTTTACAAAAACCCGAATTTTGAAATCGCGCCATGGCTGGTCAAGGCGATCGGATGTCGGTGGGGGAGATAGAGGGGTTAGGAGTAACCCAGGATCAAATGGAGGGGAGCAATGAGGAGGCGGTTGAGGGGGTATCAGACGCACGAAATGGCGTCCTCGCGCACGAGGTATCAGACGCACAAGATGGCGTCCTCGCGCACATGGTTATTGCGGCACCAAATTTAGCCGCGCCCGTGCTCGCGGCAGCCGAGCCAGAGATGCCAGGGTACATGCGAGCCTTCATGGCCCATTTTATGGCAGAAGTACAGAAAAAGAACGACAGTATGGACAGGCTAGAAGCAAAAATGGGACAAATGGGGAACCGGATGGATGCTCAGAGTGAGCAATTGGGGGTAATGAGGGACGAAGCGAGGGGTACCGGTGAGGGGTTAGACAATAATTTTAAGGGGTTAGACAAGAAATTTGGGAAGTTAGACAATAATTTTGAGGGGTTAGACAACGGGATAAAAGAGGTGAAAAATGGGTTAATGGGGTTAGAAAATAGGATGGAGGACAAATTGCGGGAAATAGGGGAACAATCTGCCCGGGAAATCGAACGAATGGGGAACCAGATAGAGGAGGTGCAAATCGGGTTAGAAAGTAAACTGGATGCTCAGAGGGATGAATTGGGACAGATGAGGGTGGCATCTACAAAAGAGATGGAGGAGATGAAAGAGGGGATACGACGAGGTGTGAGTGAGGAGGTCTCGGGGCTACGCGAGGAGGTAAAGCGAGGTGAGAAGCGTATGGAGAAAGAGGTGAGAAATGGGACGGCAAAGTTACAAGGGGGAATAGAAGATCTGACGGAGGAGGTGGAACAGCTGACAGAGGGACAGACGGAGTTAGTGGAGCAGGTTCAAAAGAACACTGCGGTACTAGGAGGGTTAAAGGCGACACAAAAAGAAATTAAAAATGACAATAGCGACACAGAGGCAATGTCAGATGGTACGTGAGGGACTGACAATGAGGTTGGATGAGGTGACAGAAGTAATGGAGACAAAGGACCGGCAGGTGAGGATGCACATAGAGACGGTCACGGTAGCCTTAGAGGACGAACTTGAGGAGACGCACCGGGAAATAAAAGAGGTGAAGCAAAAATTAGAGGAAGTGGAAGAAGAGGTGAGTGAAATTAAGAAGAGACGGACAGAAACTAAGAGAGAAATAAAGGAGGAGGTAATGGAATTGGTACAAGGTCGGTGCTCAACTCATGATGTGCTGCTCACTAACCAAATAAAGAGTTTGCAGGTGGCAAAAGAGGTGCGGAGACGAGGTGCCAAGGTGAGTGGCGAAATATTCGGCAATGTATATGATGTGAGGAAAGCTTCAGTCGGCTTGGGGGTTGCTATGGATCCGGGTGTTCGTGAGAGGCCGTTGGTGAAGTGTGTGACAGGTCAGGTGTGCGAAAAAAGAGGTGTGCGAGAATGTCCGACCATGGGGTGTGTGAGGAAAAAGTGCGCGCCGACCAGTGAGTGTGCTGTCGAGAGTGAGTCGGTCGTAGCGCGTGTGCGAGGGGGTACATGGAAGCACGGTGTGGTAAGTGTTACGGAGGAGGTAACGAAAGAGTGTGCGCAAGAGGATGCGCGAGAAAGGTGTGTAACGGACAGGTGCATGGGGAAAGAGTGCGCTGTCAAGAGTAAGGGGGAATGCACGCCTGTGGTGAGTGTTACAGAGGGTGTAACGGAAGAGTGTGCACGAGAAAGGTGTGTAACGGACAGGTGCATGAGGAAAGAGGGCGCTGTCGAGAGTAAGGGTGAGTGCGCGACCGAGAGTGGAGGTGAGAGTAGTGAGAGTGACACGGAGCGTGAGTTGGTTGTGACAGGTGAGCGAGGATGTACACCTGGAATGGAAGGATGCACACCTGGAATGGTAGAGCGTGTGTGGGAATGCACACTTGAGTTGGTCGTGAGGCACGTGGTTGGGTGTGCGAGTGAGAGCACACCTGTGATTGTCACAGAGGAGGTGACCGAGGAGGGGGCGCGAAGAGGTGTGTTGGTGAGGTGTGCGAGCGATGAATGTGTGCCAAGGTGTTCGGTGGTCAGGTGTGTGACCAAGTCTGTGAGCGGAATGAGTGTACCGAGGTGTGTAAGGAAAGGTACGAGGAGCATGGGAACAGCTGGAGGTATGAGCAAGAAAGGGGTAGCGTATGCGTGTAAGCATGCAGGTGAGGCATCGACGGTAACCGGGTTAGCGGTTAGAGCGACTTTTAGCCGAATCGGGCCCTCGGTGCGTGCCGGGCTTCGCGTGCCGCGAGAACCAGCGGGGATCCGAGCCACGGCGGGTTCGAAAGGACCGCCGTACGCGATCCACGCTGGGCCTCGCTTGGAACGGCCGCGTCCGTGCTCAACTAGGCGGAGCGGGCAGCTCGATAGGAAGGGTCGTCATGGCGACCACGTTTTGTTGAGACGTGCCGGCAGGTCGAGATCCGGACATTGGATGGCTCAACGCCGAGGTGGTGCGTGGGATCTCGGCCCGGGTAAGCCCCCGTCCCTGCCCCGAATGCGGACGTATCCAGCCGCTGGCACAAAACAACCCGCATTCATTGCTCGGCTGTACGAAGCCGAGCTTTAGAAGGGAATTGGCGCACCGAGAGGATCTAATAAGTAGACGAGTGATGAGGTTAGTGTTTTGGACCCAAAATTAGAAAAAGGCAAAATTTGATGATTGGTACGGTGATTGGCAGATGATTGGCAAAATTTTTGATTGGCTGAAATTTGGTGTGCCAAATTGATAGTAGGACCTCCCCGATGTGGTGGGATGGCAACTCTGTCATCCCTCACAGGGGGGGGGGGGGGCAAAGGAGCACTAGATTATGGGGTTGATGGCAGTGAAAACTAGCCCGGGTGGGTTAGGATATTGTGTGTAGGGATCTAGCGAAGATGACATTAGGTAACGTTAAGATTAGTTAGTGACAAGGATACCTGTAGTGGGGACGCAGGTAGATTAGTGTGGATTATAATGACGAGGGAGCGCAATAGTTTAAAGGGGTGACTGGGAAGCGCAAGTTTCAGAGGGGAGTAGTTAGATGAGATGATGCCGTGTGTTTGAGGATTGAACAGGTGTGATTGCACAGGTGTGCAACTGAACAGGTGTGTGGAGCAGTGTATGAGTGAGTGAAGGTGATTGTGTATTGTGCTGACCCAATGGTCCAGGAAGAGGAGGAGGATGCAGGTGGCACCAGGTGTGAGTGCACAGGTGTGCAACAACAGGTATGGAGAATGGTAGTGTGGAATAAATGGAGTATTGGAATGGATGGTCGTGGAGTGAGTATGGTGGAAAACTGTGGAGTGGAGTGGATGGTGCGAAGGTGTGAATGGGGGAAGGATGGACCCCCATCACGGATACCCGGGGCGGGTAGTGTAAGTGTTAGGTAAGAGGGTATAGGTAAATTGTGGTTGGATATTGGCATCTGTGGTGCGAGTGGAAGAATGGTATTTGGATGGGTGCATTAGTGTTGTGGAAATGGCTGGGCGTGTAGCCTGTTAGTGTGTGTAGTTGGTTTGAGCACTCCACCACTGTGAGGATGTCGGCCAGGTGAGGCCGCAGGTGGGCTCTGGGAGCCGGTAGTTGTGGATGGGGCCCGAGGATCCGGAAGACGGACCCGGGTAGCCCAGTGCCAGAGGGCACCAAGGGGTGACAGAGCCAGGAGGGGCCTTCCCCAATTAGATAGGTTAGGGTGAGGAGCTAGGTAAGCTCGGGTGGCAACTGCAGTGGTGGAGGTGTGCAGGTGGGTAGACCTGCTGGGAGAGCTACACGTCACAGCCCAGAAATTGTGCAAGGGCACCGGGAGATGAATCGGGGGAGTGAGACCCCAAATTGAGAAGCAGCACAGTTTGGTCAATGGGAATTGGTTTTTAGAACCCATAGTGTAAGTTGGCCAATGGATTGGCAGGGAAAGACCCCGGGTAGTGTAAAGTGTGTTAAGGTCATTTAGAGGATAGTTAGGATTGGAGTCTCCTCGCACCATCTGCATCCACTCACCTGAGGTGACAGGTACTCCGCACCATGCCATGTTTAATTATTTTTGATGCAAATGTTTTGGATTGTGAGACGCATCATGACGTGGGTGTGACATTGTGCTTGATGTTCCATCTCTTCTTCCTTATGAGGATTGATGATGAATTGATGATGGCAAATTTTGGATAGTGGGATTGTGGAGACGAATTTGGTATGGGAAATAAGGGGAAGACGTGACAGTAGCGACGGATTTGTAAAGGTGTAAATTGTTGTAAATATGGGGTAAGAGCAAGGGTAGTGTAGGTGACAGGGTGGGTGATGTACGGTAGGGACGAGTTTTTCTCACTTCGCTGTCCGTACGCACTTCACCCTGCATTGCCTTTATTGACGTGTACCCTTGTGACCTTACCCCTCGCTCATTTGTCTTCCCCCCTTTTGTCTCCCACTTGAGGACCTGTGCGCCATTGGGCGCCGAGGGGAGCGTGCGTGAGGTGGCCATTGTGCGCACGAGATTCCCAGAACCAGCATGCATTGCGTTGATGTACCACTTTATGGACCGCTGTTCTGCGGCCGAGTACCACTTGATGGACCCCAGGTTCTGGGGCAGGGCACCTCTGTTGGAGACCGGCCATAGTGGCCAGGGAATCTTGCTTGCGGACCTCGGTAAGGTGGCACCTATGCCAAACAGGTGGACCACCCTTAGTTGGCCCCTGAGGCCCTAAATAAAAATGAACACAAGTTGTGCTTTTTATTATTTCCAAGTAGGCCGCATGAAGCCAGAAGACGTCGGGAAGAACATCGGCCCAGCAGAGAAAGAGAAGACCACCACCAGTTGTTTTGTTGTGTTGATTATGAACCGTGGTGACTGTGCACCGAGTGGTGCTTTTGGTGCTTTGTGGTGCTTTTGGTGTTTTTGGGTGCTTTGGTGGTATTGGTACTGGTGTATCAATGCAATGCATGCTGTCTCCTCCCTCCCAACAGGAATTTCTTTTTCTTGTTCCCTAAAAAGAAAAAAAAAAACACAGGTCCTGGGTTGCGTTGTAAATAAGAAATAACGTCACTGTAAATAATGCTCCCCACCGTAAATGTATAGTTTGAGAACAATTCTGTAATTCGGTTAGCTGTGGGCTTGAGTCTGTTAGACAGGGTGCAATGCAATAGGGGGACATACTTATTTGTGTTTTAAGATTGTCACACTCAGGGTCAGGTTAATTGTAGAGGGAATTACACCTACGTGTCACACTAAGCTAAAGTTTTGTAGGCCCGAGGGCGGACCTGAAGAAAGGAGGGTGCAGTGTAACGAATTTGAGAAGTGTAACGGTTTTGAGAAGTGTAACAATTTTGGAGAAAGTGTAACGAATGTGAAAAGTATGGTTTTGTTGTGTGTAACACCCTCGTAATGTAAATAATGGTCGCAGCCGTCCTCCTAGTTAATTCCATGAAACTTACACACAGGCCACGATATATCTTTTTAAATAGTTTATTTCCTTATTCTATGTAGGCTAAATATGTGTTTCCCACTAGATTGACTCTGCATTGCATCAAACGAAATAAAGTGTAGGCCCCTCCGATGATCCATGGCAGCTCAAGTGCCAGGGATTCCCCCACTTGAGCTTTGACAGCAACCGTTTATTGCAGTACTGAACTGCTGTGCAACGTGACGGCGCCTTACCTGCAGCTGCTGGCCGGTTTTCGCCATTTGCGGCCATTACGAACAAGGGGAGTGGCTAGAGAAGACGGGTCGCCCCCTCGTCATAGGGGGGAGGAGTAAGGCGGCCCCGCTCATCCAACCCAGAACAAGGGGTTTGGCTAAGAGAGGGCGGAGCGGGAACCCCCGAGAAAGTGCGAAGGTTCGGTGAGAAACCAATATAAGCCGCCGCGGGACGCACTCCACCCTCTTGCTCTGACCCCGTCCTCTTGCTTGCTGTCGCTCGTTGTTGCTGGGGAGAAGGAAGACGCCTGAACGAGCAGGTGTGTGCGAGCCATCGTGCGACCAGCTGCGCTGCAGCTAAGGGGGCAGCTAAGGGGCCGCAGGCCACGAAAAGGATGCGCCAGGCAGCAATCCACGCTGGACCCTCCATTGCCTCCCAAAACAACCATCCATCCTCAAGCCATACCTGCCTGCAATATCCCCCGTGTAGGTGTGAACGTCGTCTGTCTTGAATGTTGTCCTGGGGTTTTTAAGTAAATTGAATAGTATAAGCTAACGATTCACTGTGTATCTGCTCCTTCCATTCGCTGAATATAACCGATTGCTCTCGTTGCTCTGGCTTGTGAAAATACTTAATAAATCCTGTTATTCCTCCGTACCTCTTCTTCTTCTTCATTCTCGTTCGGTCGCTTTAGAGGTTTCCCGATTGAATAGCGGTGGCGCGATCCAGCCAAAGTTTGGGGTAAATCGGGTTTTAGTTAGGGGAATAACTTTGGTCGCGGTAATACCAACCGCTCGGTCAAAATAACATCTTCAACCGCGTCCGTAACAATATATATATATATATATATATATATATATATATATATATATATATATATATATATATATATATATATACGTATATGTAGATACATATACGTACAGTCGTACATGTATATACAATAATAATTATATATAAATAATTGTACAATATATATATATATATATATATATATATATATATATATATCTATATTATAATAGCCGTAGATGATTCTGTCTGTCTGTCTGTCTGTCTATCTGTTGGGTGTCTGTCCGGGGTGTGGCTTACTCGGTTTGCAGAGTAGCTCCACCCATAGCTCCACCCATTCTGGGAGTGGCTATAAACAAATATCCACCATTTTATTAACTCGCATAGCTTTGAGTCCTGTTTTGTAGGCCCGTGGTGTCTTGCTCTCCCCCAGTTTTATTTCAAATCAAATTCGATAAATCATTTCATTTTTCACAGTCGCTAACATAGTTTTAGACTCGGTTGAAAAAAAACGGGAAGAAAATCCAATGAAAGTTGCCGTTTATAGAACGAAATGAATTCTCAAAGGCCTGTAACTTCAAGGCCATTGAGTCTCTCTCACGCCTTTATCTCCAATCTAACTCACCATATGATTTCATTTTTATCGATGGTTTTACTTTTAGACTCGGTGTCAGCAATAATTGAGAACAATCCACACACGCGGGAAAATGCAGAGATATATTTTTTAAAATCGCGTCATGGTGTATCATACACCGCCCAACATGACACCGCCGGCAATGTGTCGATATATATTAAAAATTCGCTTTTGCTTTTCCGTTATGATATATTACTATTTCGTTTGATGATAGTCGTCACAAAAACGTCAACAATGATGCCGACATATATTTCTTCGTTTTTATTTCATTCAACATATTAGCCGGAAGTAAAATATGTTTCAGGAAATTACCGAGAGATATTTCTTCGTTTTTTTTATTAGTTATGTGCGCATACACTTTAAATAGGTTTATTTGAAATCTTTAATTTTCCACAAACATTCCACACACGCGGGAAAATGCAGAGATATATTTTTTTAAATCGCGTCATGGTGTATCATACACCGCCCAACATGACACCGACGGCAATGTGTCGATATCTATTTTAAATTCGATATATCATTTCATTTTTCACAGTCGCTAACATAGTTTTAGACTCGGTTGAAAAAAAACGAGAAGAAAATCCGATGAAAGTTGCCGTTTATAGAACGAAATGAATTCTCAAATGCCTGTAACTTCAAGGCCATTGAGTCTCTCTCACGCCTTTATCTCCAATATAACTCACCATCATGGTTTTAGACTCGGTGTCAGCAACGCGGGAAAACGCAGAGATATATTTTTAAAAATACACCATATCACCGCCCAACAGCCAACAAGTATCATACACCGCCCAACATGACACAGACGTCAACATTTCGACATTATCGCTTTTTCTTTAAACCGAGCCGAACCGAATAAACCGAGTGAATTCACCGTTTACCTTTGGTGACAGTCGTCACAAAACGACATATATTTCTTCGTTTTTATTTCATTCAACATTTTTAGCCGGAAGTAAAATTACCGAGAAATTACCGAGTTCAGGAAATTACCGAGACATATTTCTTCGTTTTTTTATTTATTAGTTATTTGCGCATACACTTTAAATAGGTCTATTTGAAATATTAAATTTTCACAATGTAATTTACTTGCCATTTGTCATTTGATAATTATGAGACACTTCCTATTGAGGATCGTGACAATTCATGCGGTGCGTGGAAACTTCCATTTCCAAAATGGATGAAGAACGCAGACCTGAACAGGATGCAGCTAGAAAACGAATGAGAAGGGCGAACGAGTCCGTCGTCGAACGTCAATGCAGACTTGAACAGGATGCAGCCAGAAAACGAATGAGACGGGAGAACGAGTCCGTCGACGAACGTCAATGCAGACTTGAACAGGTTGCAGCAAGAAAACGAATGAGACAGGAGAACGAGACAGTTGAGGAACGTGAACACCGACTCGCACAGGATGCTGCTGCAACAACGATGAGGAGGGAGAACGAGACCCTCGACGAACGTGAACACAGACTCGCACAGGATGCTGCTGCAACAACGATGAGGATGGAGAACGAGACCCTCGACGAACGTGAACACAGACTCGCACAGGATGCTGCTGCAACAACGATGAGGAGGGAGAACGAGACCCTCGACGAACGTGAACACAGACTCGCACAGGATGCTGCTGCAACAACGATGAGGAGGGAGAACGAGACCCTCGACGAACGTGAACACAGACTCGCACAGGATGCTGCTGCAACAACGATGAGGAGGGAGAACGAGACCCTCGACGAACGTGAACACAGACTCGCACAGGATGCTGCTGCAACAACGATGAGGAGGGAGAACGAGACCCTCGACGAACGTGAACACAGACTCGCACAGGATGCTGCTGCAACAACGATGAGGAGGGAGAACGAGACCCTCGACGAACGTGAACACAGACTCGCACAGGATGCTGCTGCAACAACGATGAGGTGCGAGAACGAGACCGTCGATGAACGCCAACACAGACTCGCACGGCATGCTGAGCAACAAAGACGTTGGAGTGCTCAGCAAACATATACAACCGCAGCCATAATGGATCCGGCCGAAGTATCCGATAATATTGTTCAAGAGCATAAATGCGGTCCAATGACGTCACCATGTGTGTACTGTTCTGCACACCATTTCACAAATGAATCAACAGGACAAGGGGATGGATTTACACTGTGTTGTTCCAAGGGAAAAGTTAAATTGCCTCCACTATTTGCCGTACCTGCTCGACTGCAACAACTTTATCAGGGTGACGATGGAAAATGTCGCAACTTCCGAGACAATATCCGGAATTACAATTCGGCATTAGCTTTTGCATCAATGGGTGCTCAGATCTCATCTCCTCCAGGAAATGGACCATACTGTTTCAAAATCCACGGTCAAATTTACCATCGCTGTGGTCCATTACATCCATCACATGTACATGAACAAGCACAATTTGCACAATTATTTATTTTGGATACAGCTCAAGCTACAAAGGAACGTATGAATCGACCTGAGAATCACAGATGTTTGCAAGAATTGATGGCAGAACTGCACAACATACTATCTGACGTTAATCCTTATGTCACATGTTACAAGACTATGTTCGAGCGTGAACAGGAAGAAATCAGGAAAGCTGTCCTTGAAGATCGCCTCCCTTCTACCTTGGAAATGCATTTTCGTCGACTGTGTGCAGACGACCAAAGACGTTACAACATACCAACTGCTGATGAAATTGCTGCTGTCTTCGTTAGTGGACAAGATGGTGAACCACCTGCAAACAGGGATTTCCAGGTTCATTTGCATGACCAGGGCTTACACAATCTCTCTCCACTTTCCTCTCACATTGATCCCATGACATATCCCATTCTCTTTCCACATGGCGAGCCTGGATGGATGATAAACATGCCTCACCAGCGACAGACTGCGGTTCGAAACAAGGTAACTCATCGTGAATTCTATGCCTACCGACTGGCTATTCGAAATGAATTCAGCACTATCCATTCTTCGGGGAAATTGTTCCAGCAGTATGTTGTCGACGGTTATTGCAAGGCAGAAGCAAATCGACTGCAATACTTCAAACAAAATCAGGAAACCCTTAGAGCCATGGAATACAGAGGACTACTGGACCACGTCCAGAACGTTGCTGCTGATAACCAACGTCCTGTCGGTCGTATCGTCATTTTGCCGTCGAGTTTTGCAGGGAGTCCCAGAGCTATGCAGCAGAACTACCAAGATGCTATGGCCATTGTTCGCAAATTCGGAAAACCAGATCTTTTCATCACGTTCACGTGTAATCCAAAATGGACAGAGATACAAGAAAACATCGGCCAACACCAACGAGCTGAAGGCAGACCAGATTTAGTGGCACGCGTGTTTCATCTGAAATTAAAAGAGTTAATCGACGATATAACGAAGAAGCACGTGTTGGGCAAAGTACGTGCATTTCTCTACGTCGTCGAGTATCAGAAGCGTGGCCTACCGCATGCCCACATATTACTCATGCTGTGCCAAGAAGATAAAATTTGTACCGCTGAAGACATTGACAGAATTGTTTCCGCACAAATTCCTAATTCAAATGAGTCACCAGAGATCCATTCCTTGGTGAAGTCTCACATGATACATGGTCCGTGTGGCAATTTAAATCGCCATTCGATTTGTGTGAAAGATGGAGTGTGCAGTAAAGGCTTTCCAAAAGCGTATGCTGCAGAGACACTTGCGAGCATAGATGGCTATGCCCTTTACAAGCGTCCCCCAAATGGACCCACCATAACCGTTCATGGAACCGATGTTGATTGCCAATATGTCGTCCCATTCAATGCTTATTTACTGAAGAAGTACAGAGCACACATCAACATTGAGGTTTGCGCAAGCATAAAGAGTATAAAGTACTTATTTAAATATGTGTACAAGGGACATGACTGTGCCAGCATCGAAATTCGAGAGCGCGGGAGAGTGGAGGTGGACGAAATAAAGACCTATTTGGACTGTAGATATGTCAGTGCCCCAGAGGCAGCATGGAGATTGATGGAATTTGAAATGCACAAACAGTCCCATTCCATCACCAGACTTGCGGTACACTTACCTGAATTGCAGACTGTTGTGTTCAGGGATGGTAACGAGGAAGAAGCCATTGTACGACATAGGGGTACAACACTTACAGCTTGGTTTCAGTTAAACCAGAGAGACCCTGAGGCACGAAGTTATCTGTACCATGACATTCCAAAATATTACGTATTTGAAGATGGACAAAAGACATGGAAACTTCGACGCCGGGGCGGCAACAAGGTTATCGGACGCATGGTTTCGGCAAGCCCTATGGACATTGAGCGCTTTCATCTTCGTGTACTCCTGCTGCACTGCCCTGGTAAAACATCATTTGAAGATCTCAGAACCGTAGATGGAGCAGTTTGTGAAACATACAAGGATGCAGCCAGGAAATTACATTTAACAGAAGATGATACAGAATGGGACAGGTCCTTAGCTGATGGAGTTATCTTTGCCATGCCACAACAATTGAGATCTCTTTTTGCAACCCTATGCATATTCTGCACACCAACAGACACGTCGGCACTGTGGGAAAAATATAAAAACGACCTTTGCGAAGATTTTGTGCACAGCGGCCATATCTTGGAACAAAGTATTTTCATGGCATTGCGAGAAATACAGTCCTTCCTCCTAAGACATGGACAGACCTTGGAAGCATTTCAGTTACCAGTACCTCCAGACACTGTTGAAGATCTTTCGAGCGATGATTATCAGTATGTACCGGGAGATGAACATGAAAAAGGTGAAAACAACAGACAACTACTAAATGATGACCAAATCAAAATTGTAGATGAGGTCCTACAGGCCGTTCATTGTAGGGACCAGTACACAGGCAACCGGTTGTTTTTCGTTGATGGACCGAGCGGAAGTGGCAAGACCTTTCTCTATAATACGCTTCTGCACATCTTGCAAGGCCAGTGTCGTTTGGTTCTTCCAATGGCGTACTCGGGCATTGCAGCAACATTGCTAGCAGGGGGCCGTACATCGCACCATCGATTTAAATTGCCAGTGCCCATTTTGGAAAACTCCACATGCAACATATCACCTACGAGTAAAGATGCAGATACTCTAAGGAAGGCCAACCTATTCATTTGGGATGAAGCACCTATGGCTCCAGCATATGCTTTAGCGGCTGTTGATCGATGTCTCCGGGATGTAACCAGCAACAACATTCCTTTTGGTGGAAAGGTCTTACTTCTTGGTGGGGACTTCAGGCAGGTTTTGCCCGTTGTACCTCGCGCTGCACCTGCAGCAATCATCGCCACATGCATCAAGCGTAGCAAGTTGTGGCCAAAGTTCAAACTGCTGAACTTAAAATCAAACATGAGAGCTAATGATGACGAAGAATTCTCAAAATGGTTACTGTCGGTTGGAAATGGGACTGTGGAAACAATTCCTGACTCAGATTTAATACGACTGCCTGATCGTATCTGTGTAGAAGACAACATGTCTTTAGCAGAGGCTGTTTTTGGTAATTTGAACGAAATCCATTCAAACTATGATGCGCTGGCACAACGAGCCGTGTTGTGTCCAAAGAATGAATCCACATTTGTGATCAACGATGAGATACTGGATGCATTTCCTGGGGAAGAAAAGACGTACTTCAGCGCTGATTCCATTGTCTGTGATGACCCTGAAGAGGCACTAAATTATCCTATGGAATTCCTAAATCAATTAACTCCTTCTGGAATGCCATTGCACAAACTTCGTCTCAAAGATGGTGCTGTCATCATGTTACTCCGTAACTTTGATCCGAAACAGGGACTGTGCAATGGTGCAAGATTGGTTGTTAAAAGATTGTTGCCAAACATAATAGATGGAGAAATAATTTCTGGCAGTCACAAAGGAACACGCACATTTTTACCCAGGATTAGTATTGCACCTTCCGATACAACACTACCATTCGTACTCAAACGCCATCAATTTCCAGTTCGTGTGGCATTCTCTTTCTCAATAAACAAGAGTCAAGGTCAAACATTACACAAAGTTGGGATTTACCTACCAGAACCCGTCTTCAGCCATGGCCAATTATATGTTGCATTGTCGCGTGCTAAACGATTTGAGGATGTCAAGGTAAAGGTAGTCAGTAATGGCCAACAGGGAAAAATTGATGGCCGCAGTGGAATCTTCACCCGTAATGTTGTTTACCCGGAGGTCCTGCAGTGACACCATTCAGGCAACAAAAGGAGGTCACGAAGGAAAATAGTTAATTACTCCGACACATTTAGTTGCGGTGATTGAAAAATCACCGGACTATTGTTGCTGTTTTGATGCTTTTTACTGCTGTTTTGATGCTTTTTCACTGCTGTTTTGATGCTTTTTCAGTGCTGTTTTTTCACAGCTGTTCTGATGCTTTTTCACTGCTGTTTTGATGCTTTTTCACTGCTGTTTTGATGCTTTTTCAGCTGTTTTGATGCTTTTTCACTGCTGTTTTGACGCTTTCCACTGTTGTTTTGATGCTTTTTCACTGCTGTTTTGATGTTGTTTCACAGCTGTTCTGTTGCTTTTTTGCCGTTTTGCCTAAAAATCTCATTTCAAAAAAAAAAATTCCAAAAAAATCTCACAATGATGACATATAATTCAACGAAAACGTTGAAGCAACCGCATAATATTACGGTGTTGTTTAACTCTGAGTGAGAATAGTTCTAAATTTTTTAAACTTTCTTCTGATATTTGTGATTTCTTTCAAACAAACTGTATTTCCCATCTACACGGGCATGTATGTATTCCTATTAACGTTATGTAAAGTACATAAATTGTGTGGATTACATCATTTGTGGATGTGATCAATTATTGCCAGTAACCATTTTATATAACTGAATGTGCAGGTGCAGCATCTAACTCAATATGTCGAAATGTCACACACATCCATGCCCGTGGGATTCCCACGGGTGACCCCGCTAGTATATATATATATTGTTACAGACACGACTTTGATGTTAAAGTGGGCCGAGCGGAATGGCCGTCGTGTCCGCACAAATTACCCGACTATACTCGACGTTGACTAATCGCGCTATGCTAGACCAATGAAGGAAAAAGAAGACACCCGGCTGGATCACAATAACACAATACGACACCAGGGGTTCAGTTCTCAAGACCTCCGGAGGAGGTTATATTAAGGCGGAAGGTTAGATTACAACTACAAGAGGGACAGCATAGAAAGACAAGCACTTAGACACAATCTTATATTATTCCCAACAGACGACAGATAAACGGGACAAGGCTGACTCACACGGGGATTGATGGCTAGGAAAGGCAGAATCGATGGCTCAAGGTGCACTCTTGGCTCAAGGACAGGACGGTCCAGTAGATGCAGGAGGTTTCACAGCGCTCGAGGTGGCGTCTTGTCGTCTCAAGCTGGGGGCGCATCTGACGTCACATCCGGCGCGGGGCCGCGTATATCCGGCGGGGAGTGACACGCCCTCGGCTCGTTAGCTCCGCCTCGTGGAATCGGCACGTTGCTTCTCATTGGGTGCGTGCGGGGGGTTTACCAGGCTCCGCCCTTGACGAGGAGCTGACAAGGAGCCCCTTCGTGGTAACCCCGTGGAGCGCATGGTCTATGGCGCTAATCGAGCCGGTGTGAGGACGCATCCTCCCCCGCTCCGCCGCCATCTCCTCTGTTGTTGTTGTAATTGTTGTTGTAGTTGTTGTTATTGTTGTTGTTTGGGGAAGAAGATGGGAGGAGGTATGGGAAAGGTCCTAAACTCACTACTGATGCCATATAATCACATTCTGGTGCAACGAAGAGTCATAATTAATGGAAACGAGGCCTTAACTGACATAGATTAAGAATAACTAGGAAGATGTCCGAAAGTTGTCTACGTGTGGTGCGGTGGACCTGGGCACGACATTTAATGGGGGAATAAGGGGAAGGTCGGCTCTACTGATTGTTATTTACATGCAATGGGACTAGGGAATGGGGGATTGGGGAAAGTTGGGGAGTATTGGAGAAAATAGGGGAATATTTACAAGCGGATATGGAGGCCAAATTCCATATTCGCAACATTGCACCCTTCTCTACCCTCGGGGCGTCCCGACCCGATAAATTTTTACCTACTTTAGTGTGGCACGCAATGTAGTTCCCTCTACTATTAACTCTACCCTGAGTGCGACAGTTTTACAGATATTCACAAATGAGTAAATATGTCCCCCTGCGACGTTGCACCCTTCTCCTCACAGAAACACACCCACAGGATAACCGAATCCGGAAAGAATTCTCAAACTAAACATACAGCCGGTAGGGAGCATTATTTACAAGACTACGCTGCTATTTACACTACGATCCAGGACCTGTTTTTGGAGGAACACATGCAGATGTTATGCATAGAGAGAGAGCGCGCTTGCCAACATCGATACACCAACCCACGAGTGCTCTGTGGCCGACGGCCTTTAATAACGTGCAGAGCACCCTTTCCCAGCATCAAAAGCACCACCCCACCACCAATCGGTGCAGTCACCATTGTTCAATGATTAAAAATAAATTCGACAACCCCTAACCCTGCAGGTGTCTCTTGCTCTTCTTGTGGTGCACTTGGTGTTAACTAAAAGTGGTTCACCTGTTTGGCATAGGTGCCACGTTGACCCATAGGTCCATCCCCGGGTGGTGCTTGGCCGCAAACGAACTGCGGTCCATTGTGGGTGGCCACAAACATTGCGGTCCATATGGTGTATCGATCCCGGCAGCAAACAGCGAAAGTGCAGGCCCACAACTGCGCAGCCAGCACCTCTCTCTCCTCTCTCTCTACCCCAAAGCCAGATCCTCGGAGGTGGGAGACAAAAGAAAAGACAAGTGAGTAAGTTGGTAAGGGCGCAAAAGTGCACGCAATGTAAGGTGATGCACACTGGGGGCACATGGGAACCAGGTGAGACAGGTACGTTCCTATCGTACGCCCCCCCCCCCCCACCAGGTAACCTACATGGCCCCTCCCTTACCCCTTACTGCATCCACAAAACACAACACTACCCATAAACATCTACTTTACAAATCAACAAACATCCCTACTGTCTTCCCCGTTCCTCCCATATACCAAATTCGTCTTCTCTCCCTCCTAACCAATCAAATTTGCCATTTTCAACTCAACATCAAAATTTGCCATCACCAATTCATCATCAGTCCCTCCTAGGGAGGGAGAGATGGAATCACCCCAATGTCTCATCCACGTCGTGATGCGTCTCACAAATCCACAGCAATCTCATTTCCTGCACACAGAACAAAGAAAACACAGGTGTGGAGTCATCATCATCACCACAGGTAAGTGGCTGCGTATGGTGCGACAGGTTCTTCAATCCTAACTATTTCCTAAATGACTTTAACAACTTTACACTACCCGGGGTCTTTCTCCGGCCAAACCATTGGCCCTCTTACTCTATGGGTTCTAAAAACCAATTCCCATTGGCCAACCTGTGGTGCTCTTCAATTTGGGGTCTCACTCCCCCGATTCATCTCCCGGTGCCCTCGTACAATTTCTGGGCTGCGACGTGTCCCTCTCCCAGTGGGTCTACCCACCTGCACACCTCCACCACTGCAGTTGCCTCCGAGCTTACCTGCTCCTTACCCTAATCTAACTACCAGGGGAAGGCCCTCTGGCTCTCTCCCCACTCCGTGCCCTCTCTGGCACTGGGCTGCCCGATCCACACCCGGGATCCTCAGGCACCCACTCACAACTACCGGCTCCCAGAGCCCACCTGCGGCCTCACCTGGCCGACATCCTCACAGTGGTGGAGTGCCCAACCAACTACACACACTAACAGGCTACACGCCCAGCCATTTCCACAACACTAATGCACCCATCCACAACACCATTCTGCCACCGCACCACAAATGCCAATATCCAACCACAATTTACCTGCACCCTCTACCTAACACTTACACTACCCGCCCCGGGTACTCGTGAAAGGGGTCCACTCTTCCCCCATCCACACCTTCGCACCACGCACACCACTCCATACCACTTACTCCAACTCTCTCCACACACCTGTACTTGCACACCTGTGCTCTCACACCTGGTGCCACCTGCACCCTTCTCTCCCCAAGCGCATTCGCGCTGATCCACACACTCACTACTCATACACTGCTCCACACACCTGTCCAGTTGCACACCTGTGCAATCACACCTGTTCAATTCTCACACACACAGCATCATCTCAGCTAACTACTCCCCTCTGAAACTTGCGCTTCCCAGTCGTCCCTTTAAACTATTGCGCTCCCACGTCATTATCATCCACACTAATCTACCTGTGTCCCCACTACAGGTATCAGTCACTAACTAAACTTAACGTTACCTAAGGTCATCTTCTCTAGATCCCTACACACAATATCCTAACCCACCCGGGCTAGTTTTCACTGCCATACACCCCATAAGCTCTTGCTCCTTTGCCCCCCTGGGAAGGATGGTGGATTTGCCATCCCACCACATCGGGGGTCTCTCACTACCAATTTTGCACATCAAATTTCAACAAATCAAAAATTTGGCCAATCACTGCCCATCATCTGCCAATCACTACTGCCAATCCCTTGCCAATCATCAAATTTTGTTTTTCTCTAATTTTGGGTCCAAAACACTAACCTCATCACCCAGTCGACTCACTAATACCTCTCGGTGCGCCAATCCCTGTCCAAAGCCCGGCTTCGTAAAGCCAAGCAATGGATGCTGGTTGTTTTGTGCCAGCGGCTGAATGCGTCCGGCACTCGGTGCAGGGAAGGAGGTTTACCCGGCCCGAGATCCCACGCACCTTCTCGGCACGGAACCATCCAATGTCCCGATCTCGACCTGCCGGAATTCCTCAACAAAAAGTGGTCGCCATGACGACTCTTTCTCTCGGGCCGCCAGCTCCGCCTAGTGGAGCCTGGACGCGGCCGTTCAAAGCGAGGCCCGGCACGCACCGAGGGCCTGCTTCGGCTAAAAGTCGCTCTAACCTCTAACCCGTGTAACGTCGATGCTTCACCTGCATGCTTACACCCCGCAGCCCGTTCCTTGCTCACACATCCAGCTGTGCCCATGCTCCTCGTACCCTTCCTTACACACCCAGGTACCCTCATTCCACTCACAGCCTTGGTCACACACCTGACCACCGAACATTTTGGCACACATTCGTTGCTCGCACACCTCACCAATACACCGCTTCGCGCCCCCTCCTCGGTCACCTCCTCTGTGACAATCACAGGTGTGCCCTCATTCGCACACCCAACCATGTGCCTCACCACCAACTCCAGCGTGCATTCCCACTCACGCTCTACCATTCCAGGTGTGCATCCTTCCATCCCAGGTGTACATCCTCGCTCACCTGTCACAACTAACTCACGCTCCATGTCACTCTCACTACTTTCACCTCCATTCCTGACAGCGCACTCACCCTTACTCTTGACAGCGCACTCTTTCCTCAGGCACCTGTCCGTTACACACCTTTCTCGCGCACACTCTCCCGTTACACCCTCTGTAACACTCACCACAGGTGTGCATTCTTCCTTACTTTTGACAGCGCACTCTTTCCCCATGCACCTGTCCATCACACACCTCTCTCGCGCACACTCTTGCGCACACTCTCCCATCACACCCTCTGTAACACTCACCACACCGCGCTTCCATGTGCTCCCTCGCACACACGCTACGACCGACTCACTCTCGCCAGCACCCTCACTCCTTGGCACACACTTTTTCCTCACACACCCCAGAGTCGGACTTTCTCGCACACCTCCTTTTTCGCACACCAGACCTGTCGCACACTTCACCAACGGCCTCTCACGAACACCCGGGTCCATCTCGACCCCCAAGCTCCTTAAATCCCCTGGCGCATCATACGCACGACCATATTGGTCACCACTTACACCGGGTCCTCTTCCTCTTCGCTTCTCCTCCATCACCTGCGAATCCCTCATCCGGTTAATGAGCACATTGTAGCGGCTGCCGCTGGGGTTACACAATCGCCTTGCACCTATCAAGGACGCGGAGCGATCACCAGGCCGGGCTCGTCCAGGACGCCCGGGCAGGCCCGCGCTCGACTTGCCAGGCCTCGGTCGGGACGCCCGGGCAGGCTCGCCCTCAACTTGCCAGGCCGCAGCCGGGACGCGGGGCCACGCCCCCTGGCGCCAGGCCTGGGCAAACCCCCTGGCGGAATAGATATATATTGCTGACCGTAAAACGTTTTTCCCAGAGTGCCTGAGTGTTTGATTCGAATAAAGCAGCTCAGATGAATTCAAGCTTTTTGTCGCGTCCATTCTTTCGATCGACGTGGGAGCCACAGCTCCTTCATTGGTGACCTACCGACATGGACACGGCAGTGACGCTTAAACTGCCTACCTTCTGGGAGGCTCACGCGGCTGTTTGGTTCGCTCAGGCGGACTCTCAGTTCGCCCTGCGAGGCATCACCGCGGACGACACCCGCTTCCACCATGTTGTGGCGGCGCTTGGTTCCGCCACCGCGGCCCGCGCCTTGAGCCTCCTCGAGCACCCGCCGGCTGCTGACAAATACGGCGCGATTAAGAAGCTTCTCCTCGATGCTTTCGCCCTCCCAGCGGCGGAACGCGCACGGCGCCTGCTCGATTTGCCTGAGCTCGGCGACACGCGCCCTTCCGAGCGAATGGACTACATGCTTTCGCTGCTCGGCGAGCACTCTCCGGCATTCCTGTTCCGGGAGCTGTTCCTCCGTCTGCTGCCTAACCCGGTACGCCTCGCCCTGGCAAGCACGACGATCACAGATCCCCGGGCCCTTGCCAGAGAAGCCGACAAAATCTCCGCCGCGGGACAGCGCATCGCAGCGGCGACATGGGACCCGCCGCCGCCTGATGCACCATCCATGGCGCCCGAGCACCCGGCGCGTTCGACGGCCGAACTGCCGACGCAATTGGCGGCCGCTATACCGAGCCGACCACGTCCAGCACGACGTCCGAAGCCTCCACCCGACCAAGCGTGGTGTTCCTATCATGCCAGGTTCGGACAGAAGGCCCGGACATGCCGACCCCCGTGCACCTTCGGCGGGTCGGGAAACGGCCAGGCCGGCGTTCATTACCTGCCATGAGCGCCGGCCACAGTCACACGGGCAACTTACTGTTCATCACGGACAAAGCGTCCGGACGGCGCTTCCTGTGCGACACCGGCGCCCAACTGAGCGTCATGCCCGCCTCTGACCAGGACAGGCAATCCGCGGTTTGCGGCCCCTCCTTAGTTGCGGCCAACGGATCGACTATCCGCACCTTCGGCCCGCGCAACGTCACCCTCTGCTTCGGCGGCCAACGCTTTGCTTGGACGTTTGTAACCGCCAACGTGCCCATGGCTCTGCTAGGCGCCGACTTCCTCTGCGCACACGGACTGCTGGTGGACGTCCAACGGCGTCGTTTAATCAACGCTGAAACCTTCAGCTCCCTGGTATGCACATTAAGCAGCTCCGCGCCGACCGAGCTGGCATGCGCCGTCCCGGCGGCGAACGAGTTTGCTCGCCTGCTCGCGGAGTTCCCGGCCCTCACGCGGCCGACGTTTTCGGCCGTCGCAGTACGGCATGGGATCGAGCACCACATACCAACCACGGGCCCGCCGGTCTACGCCAGGGCCCGCCGCCTCGACCCAGCCAAGCTTGCCGTTGCGAAGGCCGAATTCGACGCGTTGGAGCACCTCGGCATCGTGCGGCGCTCCGATAGCGCGTGGGCCTCGCCACTGCACATCGTGCCAAAGCCGGGGGGTGGATGGCGCCCGTGTGGCGACTACCGCCGTCTTAATGACGCTACAACACCCGACAGGTACCCGATCCCGCATATCCAAGACTTCTCCACCCGTCTGGCGGGACGGGTCATTTTTTCGAAAATTGATCTCATACGGGGATATCACCAGGTACCTGTCAGGGCGGCCGACGTCCCTAAAACGGCAGTCATCACGCCGTTCGGCTTATTCGAGTTCTTGCGGATGCCGTTTGGTCTCAAGAACGCGGCTCAGGCGTTCCAGCGCTTGATGGACGGCGTGCTGCGTGACCTGCCGTTCCTTTTCGTTTACCTGGACGACATCCTCGTCGCCAGCACGTCCCGGGCCGAGCACCTCCTCCACCTCCGAACACTGTTCGGGCGCCTCAGCGAGCACGGCCTCATCGTCAACCCGGCCAAATGCCACTTCGGCACGACGGCCGTTGATTTTTTGGGCCACCACATCACCAAGAACGGGGCTGTGCCGCTGCCAACCAAGGTCGAGGCCATCACCACTTTCCCGCGTCCCCGCACCATAAAGGCCCTGCAGGAATTCCTGGGAATGGTGAATTTTTATCACCGCTTCGTGCCCCGCGCTGCTCAACTCATGCGGCCCCTCTACGAAGCCCTCCGGGGCAAGCCGGCCAAGCACGACATCGCCTGGTCCGCAGCAATGGATGCGGCCTTCCAAAGCTCAAAGCGGGCCCTCGCCGACGCAACACTGCTCGCTCACCCGGTGCTCAACGCTCCCATCGCCCTCACCACGGATGCCTCCGACTACGCGGTGGGCGCCGTACATGAGCAATGGGTGAACGGGGTTTGGCAGCCACTCGCTTTTTTCAGCCGGCAGCTCCGGCCGAACGAGCTCAAATACAGCACGTTTGACCGGGAGCTCCTCGGTCTACACCTGGCCGTCCGCCATTTCCGCCACCTCCTGGAGGGCCGACCTTTCACGGCGTTCGTCGACCACAAGCCGTTGGTTTACGCCATGGCCAAGGTCACGGAGCCATGGTCGGCCCGCCAACAGCGCCACCTCTCCGCCGTGTCGGAGTTTACCACGGACATCCGGCACGTCGCCGGCAAAAACAACGCCGTGGCCGACTGTCTTTCCCGGGCCAGCGCGAACGCGGTCCACCTGGGCGTGGATTTTGCGCTTATGGCGGCGGACCAAACCACCGACACCACGGTGCAAGCCCTCCGGGCGGCGGACACGGGCCTCCGCCTGGCCGACATCCCCTGCGCGGACACTGTCCTGCTCTGCGACGTCTCCCAAGGCCGGCCTCGCCCCATCGTGCCCGTCACCTGGCAACGCCGCATCTTCGCCTCCCTCCACGGCCTTTCCCACCCGGGCCGGAAAGCTTCCCAGAAGCTGGTGTCGGCGCGTTTCGTCTGGCACGGCCTTCGTCGGGACGTCCGCGATTGGACCAGCGCCTGCACCGCCTGCCAACGGGCCAAGGTCCACCGACACACCCAGGCCCCGCTGGCACCTTTCACCGTGCCCGAACGACGTTTCGACCACGTCAACGTGGATCTGGTGGGCCCCCTTCCCCCATCACGAGGGTTCACACACCTGCTCACCATGGTGGACAGGACCACCAGGTGGCCGGAGGCCGTTCCCCTCGTCTCCACCACCACCGCCGACGTGGCGCAGGCCTTCATCGCCACCTGGGTCGCCCGCTTCGGCGCACCGGCGGACATCTCGTCAGACCGCGGACCACAGTTCACCTCTGAGCTGTGGGGCGCGGTCGCCCGCAACCTGGGGGTCAAGCTCCACCGTACTACGGCCTACCACCCCCAAGCAAACGGGTTGTGCGAGCGATTCCACCGCTCCATGAAGGCCGCGCTCATGGCCGGCCTTCAAGACGGCGGTTGGGCCGACCGGCTGCCGTGGGTCCTTTTGGGCCTTCGCACGGCCCCCAAGGAGGACCTCCAGGCATCCACCGCCGAGCTGGTCTATGGCCAGGTGCTACGCGTCCCGGGCGAATTCGTGCCCGACGCTACCAGCCCCTGGTCCGCAGCTCGCCAGCGCTCGGACCTCCAGGAGGCCGCCCGACGGTTTGCCCCCGTGCCGACATCCCACCACGGTGACCCCCAGTCCTACGTCCCCCCAGCACTCCGCACCGCGGAGTATGTTTTTGTGCGTCACGACGCACATCGGCGGCCACTCCAGCCGCCGTACGACGGGCCCTTCCGGGTGCTGCGACGGGACGACAAGTCGTTCGTCATCGACATCGGCGGCAGGTCGGACCGGATTGCAGTGGACCGCCTCAAGCCGGCGCACGTGGACGTCGACCACCCACCACGGGTGGCCCTCCCGCCGCGGCGAGGCCGCCCCCCGTCCACGGTGCCCCCCACTCGACCGCCCACCACCTCACCGGACCCCCTCCCACGACCCGCCAGGGGTCGCTTCGGCCGGGTCATCAGGACCCCCCTCAAGTTGACCCTGCCGGTGCAAGTCGATTCTGGGGGGACGTGTGTAGCGGCTGCCGCTGGGGTTACACAATCGCCTTGCACCTATCAAGGACGCGGAGCGATCACCAGGCCGGGCTCGTCCAGGACGCCCGGGCAGGCCCGCGCTCGACTTGCCAGGCCTCGGTCGGGACGCCCGGGCAGGCTCGCCCTCAACTTGCCAGGCCGCAGCCGGGACGCGGGGCCACGCCCCCTGGCGCCAGGCCTGGGCAAACCCCCTGGCGGAATAGATATATATTGCTGACCGTAAAACGTTTTTCCCAGAGTGCCTGAGTGTTTGATTCGAATAAAGCAGCTCAGATGAATTCAAGCTTTTTGTCGCGTCCATTCTTTCGATCGACGTGGGAGCCACAGCTCCTTCAACATCATCACGATCCAAACACAGACTTTGGACCAATTCTTTTATCTCCTCTTTTATTTCTTTCTTATCCCCTCTCCGTCGCTTCTTAATTTCGCTCATCCCTTCTTCCACTTCTTCTAGTTTCTGCTTCACCTCTTTCATTCCCCGGTACGTCTCCTCAAGCTCGTCCTCCAAGGCTACCTTGACCGTTTCCATGTGCGTCCTCACCTGCCGGTCCTTCGTCTCCATTACCTCTATCACCTCGTCCAACCTCGTTGTCAGTCCCTCACGTACCATCTGACATTTCCTCTTCGTCGCTATCAAGTCGTTTTTTATGTCGTTTTGTGTCGCTTTTAAACCTCCTAATACCGCAGTGTTCCTTTGAACCTGCTCCACTAACTCCGTTTGTCCCACCGTCAGCTGCTCTACTCCCAGCGTCAACTCCTCTATACCACCTTGCAATTTTACAGTCCCCTTTCTCACCTCTTTCTCCATGCGCTCCTTACAGTGCCTCACCTCCTCGCGCACTCCTCCGACCTCCTCACTCACTCCTCTTCTGATCTCCTCTCCCATCACTTGCATCTCCTGCCCAGATGCCACCCTCATCTGTTCCATTTCCTCCCTGTGAGCATCCAGTTTGGTTTCTACCCCCATTCTGACCCCCTCTATCTGCTGCTCCATTTGTTTAACTTCCCTTTCCGCTTGGTCCCTCATGTCCCTCAATTTGCCTTCCATACTGTTTTCTAACCCCTCTAACCCATTTTTCACTCCCTCTATCTGATTCTCCTGGGCAGCCATTCTATTTTCTACCCCCATTAACCCATTTTTCACTTCTTTTATCCCGTTGTCTAACCCCTCAAAATTATTGTCTAACTTCCCAATTTTCTTGTCTAACTCCTCAAAATTATTGTCTAACTTCCCAATTTTCTTGTCTAACTCCTCAAAATTATTGTCTAACTTCTCACCGGTACCCCTCGCTTCGTCCCTCATTACCCCCATTTGGTTTCCCATTACCCCCAATTGCTCACTCTGAGCATCCATCCGGCCCTCCAATCGCTCACTATTCTGGGCCATAAGGGCCTTCATTTGTATAAAAAAAAGTTCCAATCTTCCCAGCGGCGCTACTTCGGTCGCGGGCACGGTGACCAGCGAGGCGCCTTTTTGCGCGCCCGAAGCATCGTGCGCGAGAGCGCCATTTTGTGCACCTGCTACCCCAGCTGTTTCGCTCTCCTCATGTCCCTCATGTCCCTCAATTTGGTCCTGGACCGACCCTGCTTCACTCTCCCCTACCGGACCCCAGCCGTCTTGATCCGCCATAGCGCGACTTGCAAAATTCGAGTTTCGTAAAACAAAACAAATTTCGGCCGCTCCAAATTTTGACCAAATTTTTTTTTTTTCCTCTATTCGTTTTTTTTTTTTTTTCAAAATTTGGTCGGGCCTCGAATCTCACTCCCGACACCAATTGTTACAGACACGACTTTGATGTTAAAGTGGGCCGAGCGGAATGGCCGTCGTGTCCGCACAAATTACCCGACTATACTCGACGTTGACTAATCGCGCTATGCTAGACCAATGAAGGAAAAAGAAGACACCCGGCTGGATCACAATAACACAATACGACACCAGGGGTTCAGTTCTCAAGACCTCCGGAGGAGGTTATATTAAGGCGGAAGGTTAGATTACAACTACAAGAGGGACAGCATAGAAAGACAAGCACTTAGACACAATCTTATATTATTCCCAACAGACGACAGATAAACGGGACAAGGCTGACTCACACGGGGATTGATGGCTAGGAAAGGCAGAATCGATGGCTCAAGGTGCACTCTTGGCTCAAGGACAGGGTACTGTACGGTCCAGTAGATGCAGGAGGTTTCACAGCGCTCGAGGTGGCGTCTTGTCGTCTCAAGCTGGGGGCGCATCTGACGTCACATCCGGCGCGGGGCCGCGTATATCCGGCGGGGAGTGACACGCCCTCGGCTCGTTAGCTCCGCCTCGTGGAATCGGCACGTTGCTTCTCATTGGGTGCGTGCGGGGGGTTTACCAGGCTCCGCCCTTGACGAGGAGCTGACAAGGAGCCCCTTCGTGGTAACCCCGTGGAGCGCATGGTCTATGGCGCTAATCGAGCCGGTGTGAGGACGCATCCTCCCCCGCTCCGCCGCCATCTCCTCTGTTGTTGTTGTAATTGTTGTTGTAGTTGTTGTTATTGTTGTTGTTTGGGGAAGAAGATGGGAGGAGGTATGGGAAAGGTCCTAAACTCACTACTGATGCCATATAATCACATTCTGGTGCAACGAAGAGTCATAATTAATGGAAACGAGGCCTTAACTGACATAGATTAAGAATAACTAGGAAGATGTCCGAAAGTTGTCTACGTGTGGTGCGGTGGACCTGGGCACGACATTTAATGGGGGAATAAGGGGAAGGTCGGCTCTACTGATTGTTATTTACATGCAATGGGACTAGGGAATGGGGGATTGGGGAAAGTTGGGGAGTATTGGAGAAAATAGGGGAATATTTACAAGCGGATATGGAGGCCAAATTCCATATTCGCAACAATATATATATATATATATATATATATATATACAGTATATATATATATATATATATATATATATATATATATATATATACAGTATATATATATATATATATATATATATATATATATATATATTATATATGTATATATATATATATATATGTATATATACGTATATGTAGATACATATACGTACAGTCGTACATGTATATACAATAATAATTATATATAAATAATTTTACAATATATATATATATATATATATATATATATATATATATATATATATATATATACGTATATGTAGATACATATACGTACAGTCGTACATGTATATACAATAATAATTATATATAAATAATTTTACATTATATATATTATATATATATATATATATATATATATATATATACGTATATGTAGATACATATACGTACAGTCGTACATGTATATACAATAATAATTATATATAAATAATTTTACATTATATATATATATATATATATATATATATATAATATATATATATATATATATATATATATTATATATATATATATATATATATATATATATACAGTATATATATATATATATATATATATATATATATATATATATATATATACAGTATATATATATATATATATATACGTATATGTATATATAATAATAATTATATAGAAATAATTTAACATATATACAGTATATATATATATATATGTATATGTATATACAATAATAATTATAAATATTTTTTTTTACATATATACAGTATATATATATATTGTTGTGGATATGAGAATGGTTTTTTTTTTTGTTGTTGTTATTGTGTAAATTGTTGTTAGAATATCGCCCTCCTTGCGCCAGTGTTGTATAAAGGTCAAAGGGCGTTCCCGTAGTTAGTTCCATAAAGCATACATGAAGGACACCATAATATCCCTGTTCAGTAGTTTATTTCCTTATTCTGTGTATTAGGTTAAGGCTTTGTCTTCCACTAATTGAAATACTCCATTGCACTAAGTGAAATAAGATAGATCCCCTTTCATTCCCATTCCCAAAACCTCCAATTGCCAACTACATCCCCTCCAAGCCTCAATTACCAACTGCACTGGGCAGTTTGTCAGGTTTGCTACAGCTGTGGGTTGTTGATTTCACCCCAAAACCACCATTAGCCATTACGGCGTGCTCAGCTCGGGGAAGAAGGGCGTGCCCGCCCATCGTCATCAAGGGTGGAGTCAGAGGGCCTGTGCCCACCAATCAGGGCCGAAGCGAGCTCACCGAGGGGCGTGTCCTGAAGGCCGGCGGCTTGATCGCCTGAGGCGCTATAAAAGCGCGCGAGCAAGAGAGAGGAGTGGTTGGACCAAGCAAGAGAGAGGAGTGGTTGGACCAAGCGAGAGACGTGCAAAGAAAGGCGCGTCAGAACGTTGGTTGGTGGTTGGTGGCGGAAAGAGAGTTGGTTACAAAAGAGAGTGGGAGAAGTAAAGAGAAGTGAGGCGGAGTGAGGCAGAGTGAAGCCAAGAAAGACAGCAAGCCTTGTGAGGGTTGAGTTGAGGAGGAGCACAAAAAGGGACACCAAGAGTTGCGTCGACGCCACCGAGGTTTTCCCGCCAAGAACGCGAGGAGTCGGAGCTGTCACCTCCAGCCCTGCCGTTTGCAGGGACCTGACCCTTCCTCCCCCTCCAGCCATCCACCTCCTGCCATTCCTATCATCATCCCCCATGTAAGTGTGTTCGTAGTCTGTCTT
Organism: Myxine glutinosa; assembly: GCF_964187855.1. Classification (NCBI taxonomy): domain Eukaryota; kingdom Metazoa; phylum Chordata; class Myxini; order Myxiniformes; family Myxinidae; genus Myxine; species Myxine glutinosa. The sequence continues at coordinate 72,239,861 of NC_136264.1, read as the reverse complement.
TTGTCTTGTCCCTGGGTATAAGTAAGCTTGTATAAGTTAATATTTGCACTGTGTCACCTGCTTTTTCCATTTTCCCTGTATATAACCTTGACTGCTCCTTTTGCTTAGTGTGTGTAGATAATAAATCCTGTTACTCTTCTGTACGTCTTCTTCTTCTTCCTCTTTACATTTGGTCGCTTTAGAGGTTTCCCCATTGAATATCTGTGGCGCGATTCGGCCAACGTTCAGGAATCGGGTTAGTCGGGGTAACTGTTAGGGCCGTGGTGCCATCCGCTCGGCAAAACAACATCTTATCCGCGGTCCGTAACAATTGGTGTCGGGAGCGGGATTGGACCCGAAGCGCGCTTAATGCGCTCAAAATTACGAGCTGCTGAAATTTGATTTGTTTTAAGAAAAACCTGAATTTGGAAATCGCGCCATGGCTAGTCAAGGCGATCGGATGACGGTGGGGGAACTAGAGGAGGGGTTAGGAGTAACCCAGGATCAGAGGGAAGAAATAGAGGAGAACAATGAGGAGGTGGTTGAGGAGGTTTCAGGCGCGCAAAATGGCGCTCTCGCGCACGTGGTATCGGACGCACAAAATGGCGCCTCGTACGAGCGCGCGGTAGCCGAGCCCGCGCTGCCAGCGGGCTTTGACATGCAGGGCCTCATGGCGCAAATACAGGCAATCGTCCATATGGGGAATGTAGGATTGGAAAACAGAATGGGGGAGCGACTAGACAAGAAAATGGAGGGGTTAGACAATAAATTTGAGGGGTTAGACAGTGGGATAGAAGGGGTGAAAAATGGGTTAACGGGGGTGGAAAATAGAATGGCTGCCCAGGAGAATCAGATAGAGGGGGTGAAAAATGGGTTAAGGGGGATAGAAAACACAATGGACGACAAATTGCGGGAAGTAGGGGAGCAATCCGCCCGGGAAATCAAACGGCTGGGGAACCAGATAGAGGAGGTGAAAATCGGGTTAGAAGGTAAATTGGATGCTCAGAGGGATGAATTGGGACAGATGAGGGTGGCATCTACAAAAGAGATGGAGGAGATGAAGGAGGAGATACGACGAGGTGTAAGCGAGGAGGTCTCGGGGGTACGCAAGGAGGTAAAGCTAGGTGAGAAGCGTATGGAGAAAGAGGTGAGGAATAATACGGCTCGGTTACAGGGGGGAATAGAGGGTCTGACGCAGGAAATAGAGCAGCTGACGGTGGGACAAAAAGAACTAGTGGATCAAGTAGAAAAGAACACTGCGGTACTAGGAGGGTTAAAAGCGACACAAAGGGACATCAAGGACGACTTGATAGAGATGAAGAGGCAATGTCAGATGGTACGTGAGGGACTGACAACGAGGTTGGACGAGGTGACAGAAGTAATGGAGACAAAGGACCGAGAGGTGAGGACGCACATAGAAACGGTTAAAGTGGCCTTGGAGGAAGAGATAGAGGGGGCGCACCGGGAGATGAAGGAGGTAAAGGAAAAATTAGAGGAGGTGGAAGAAGGGGTGATTGAAATTAAGAAGAGACGAAGGGAAGCTGAGAAAGAGATAAAGGAGGAAGTAATGGAATTGGTACAAGGTCTGTGCTCGAATCATGATGGTGTGCTCGCTAACCAAATAAAGAGTTTGCAGGTGGCAGAGGAGGTGCGACGACGAGGTACCAAGGTGAGTGGCGATATACGTGGAAATGTATATGATGTGAGGGGAGCTTGTCGGCTTGGGGGTTGATTTGGATCCGGGTGTTCGTGAGAGGCCGTTGGTGAAGTGTGCGACAGGTACGGAGTGCGAAGGAGGAGGTGTGCGAGAATGTCCGACTCTGGGGTGTGTGAGGAAAAAGTGCGCACCGAGGAGTGAGTGTGCTGTCGAGAGTGAGTTGGTCGTAGCGCGTGTGCGAGGGGGCACATGGAAGCGCGGAGTGGGGAGTGTTACAGAGGATGTAACGAGAGAGTGTACACCTGTGGTGAGTGTTACGGAGGGAGTAACGAGAGTGTGCGCAAGAGGATGCGCGAGAAAGGTGTGTAACGGACGGGTGCATGAGGAAAGAGTGCGCTGTCAAGAGTAAGGGAGAATGCACACCTGTGGTGAGTGTTACGGAGGGAGTAACGAGAGAGTGTGCGCAAGAGGATGCGCGAGAAAGGTGTGTAACGGACGGGTGCATGAGGAAAGAGTGCGCTGTCAAAAGTAAGGGTGAGTGCACGACCGAGTGTGGAGGTGAGAGTAGTGAGAGTGACACGGTGCATGAGTTGGTTGTGGCAGGTGAGAGAGGATGTACACCTGGAATGGAAGGATGCACACCTGGAATGGTAGAGCGCGTATGGGAATGCACGCTGGAGTTGGTAGTGAGGCACGTGATTGGCTGTGCAAGTGAGAGCACACCTGTGGTTGTCACAGAGGAGGTGACCGAGGAGGGAGCGTGAAGAGGTGTGTTGGTGAGGTGTGCGAACGACGAGTGTGTGAAAAGGTGTGCGGTGGTCAGGTGTGTGACAAAATCTGTAAGCGCAATGAGTGTACCTGGGTGTGTCAGGGAAGGTGCAATGACAAAGAGCATGGAGACAGCTGGATGTATGAGCAAGGAACGGGCTGCGGGGTGTAAGCATGCGAATGGAGCATCGACGCTAACCGGGTTAGCGGTTAGAACGACGTTTAGCCGAATCGGGCCCTCGGTGCGTGCCGGGCTTCGCGTGCCGCGAGGACCAGCGGGGATCCGAACCACGGCGGTTTCGAAAGAACCGCCGTACGCGATCCACGCTGGGCCTCACTCGGAACGGCCGCGTCCGTGCTCCACTAGGCGGAGCGGGCAGCCCGATAGGAAGGGTCGTCATGGCGACCCATTTTTGTTGAGGCGTTCCGGCAGGTCGAGATCGGGCCATTGGACGGCTCTGTGCCGAGATGGTGCGTGGGATCTCGGCCCGGGTAAGCGTCCTTCCCTGCACCGAATGCCGGACGTATCCAGCCGCTGGCACCAAGCAACCCGCATTCATTGCTCGGCTTTACGAAGCCGAGCTTTAGAGATGAATTGGCGCACCGAGAGGCACTGGTGAGTAGACTGTGATGATGAGGATAGTGTTTTGGACCCGAAATTAGAAAAACAAAATTTGATGATTGGCAAAGGATTGGCAGAGTGATGATTGGCAGATGATTGGTAGTGATTGGCAAATTTTTGATTGGCTGGAATTTGGTGTGCAAAATTGGTAGTGAGAGATACCCGATGTGTTGGGATGGCAACTCTGCTATCTCTCACAACGGGGGCAAAGGAGCACTAGTTATGGGGTTTATGGCAGTGAAAACTAGCCTGGGAGGGTTAGGATATAATGATAGGGATCTAGAGAAGATGACCTTAGGTAACGGTAAGATTAGGTAGTGACAATGATACCTGTAGTGGGGACGCAGGTAGATTAGAGTGGATGATAATGACGTGGTATGTGCTTAGTTTAAAGGGAAGACGGGGAGCACTAAGTTAGCAGGGCAACAGGTAGTTCAGATGATGCCGTGTGTTTGAGGATCAGAAGTGTATTGAGCAGGGTATGAGTAAATGATTGTGATTGTGAGTTGTATTGTGATTGCACAGGTGTGCAACTGGACAGGTGGATGGAGCAGTGTATGAGAGTGATAGTGATGAGTTGTGCTGACCAAATGGTCCAGGAAGGAAGGAGGGTGCAGGTGGCACCAGGTGTGGTTGCACAGGTGTGCAACGACAGGTGTATGGAGAATGGTTGTATGGAATAAATGGTCTGGTATATGGAGTATTGGAATGGATGGTCGTGGAGTGAGTATGGTGGAAACTGTGGAGTGGAGTGGGTGGTGCGAAGGTGTGGATGGGGGAAAGGAGGATGGACCCCATCACGAATACCCGGGGAGGGTAGTTTAAGTGTTAGGTAGAGGGTACAGGTAAATTGTGGTTGGATATTGGCATCTGTGGTGCGGGTAGTTGCACAGGAGAGTTAGGATGGGTGTATTAGTGATGTGGAAATGGCTGGGCGTGTAGCCTGTTAGTGTGTGTAGTTGGTTGACACTCCGCCACTGTTAGGATGTCGGCCAGGTGAGGCCGCAGGTGGGCTCTGGGAGCCGGTAGAGTTGTTGTGGATGGGGCCCGAGGATCCGGAGGACGGACCCGGGTAGCCCAGTGCCAGAGGGCACCGAGGGGTGACAGAGCCAGGAGGGGCCTTCCCCAGTTAGATAGGTTAGGGTGAGGAGCTAGGTAAGCTCGGGTGGCAACTACAGTGGTGGAGGTGTGCAGGTGGGTAGACCTGCTGGGAGAGCTGCACGACCCAGCCCAGAAATTGTGCAAGGGCACCGGGAGATGAATCGGGGGAGTGAGACCCCAAATTGAAAAGCACCACAGTTTGGTCAATGGGAATTGGTTTTTAGAACCCATAGTGTAAGTTGGCCAATGGATTGGCAGGGAAAGACCCCGGGTAGTGTAAAGTGTGTTAATGTCATTTAGAAGGTAATTAGGATTGAAATCTCCTCGCACCATCTACAGACTTGGCATTTAATATGGAATATTTTTTTGTGGGGGTGAACTTACTTTTCAAGATGCCTTAGAACCAAAAGTTCATTGGAATTATGTTGAAATTATTATAGATTTTGTTAATGTGACCTTTAAAAGAAACAAAAACCACATTTGACATTTTGAAGCAAATAAATTGATCCTTGAAAGTGATGTCAACTGATATCGAACTCAATTCATGGACAGTACTGTGTTAAACTTCTGTACGTTTTCCAGAAGTATTTCTTTATTTTGCACATTCGCCAAAAAAATTTTGAACAAAAACAAAAGTTAAATTACGACTGGGATTATGGACAGTAAAATTACAGTTCAGTACTTCGTGTAACCCCCACGAGCATTCAGGAGAGCACGTACACGTCGAGGCATGCTGTTCACGAGATTTGCCAAGGATTGGACAGGAATCGCTTGCCATGCAGTGACAGCCTGTTGCAATTCACGCACAGAGGTCGGCTGCTGGTCCAAGTGGTCGATTTGACGTGTTATTTCTGCCCACAAGTTCTCTATCGGATTCATATCCGGGGACATGGCAGGCCACTCCATATGCTCTACACCACGGTCAGCAAGAAAGTGTTGGATCATGGGAGCACGATGAGGCCGTGCATTGTCATCTTGGAAGACAAAGTTCCCTCGAAAGGCTGCACGAGCAAATGGAAGCAATGTTTCTTCCAGAATGGCCCTGTAATTGAACTGGTTCAGGTTTCCATTCAGGACAACCAGGTCAGTTTTGCCCCTTGCATGAAAAGCAGCCCAAACGGTAACCCCACCACCTCCAGCTTGCTCTTGGCACTATACAATCTTTGTTGTAGGCTTCATGCACTTGTCTGCGCACTTGGACGCGGCCATATTGACGATAGACCAGAAATCTAGACTTGTCACTGAAGATCACATGATTCCAGTGTCCTGGCTGCCATTGACGGTGCTCTGGCCCACTGCAATCGGCGCTGGCGGTGTTGTCTGGTCAGGCGTGGCTTTCTCGGGGGACGCCTGGCACGATAGCCTGCTTGAACCAGTCGTTGGTTGACTAGCCTTCTGGATACAGGCACATTTGTCAGTTGCTGCCACTCAGCCCTAAGCCGATTAGCTGACTTGGTACGGCCATTGCAGACTAACCGGTGCAGCTGGCGATCATCCCTCCTTGTGGTTCTGCGGGGACGTCCTGGCCTCGGTATTGGAGTAGGGACACCCCTCTGAGCATTTCCTTTCAGGATCTTTGACACCTGACCTTGAGTGATGCCATACTGCCGAGCAATAGCACACTGTTTCATGCCGTAATTTCGTAAAGCCACCACTTCATGACAAACAGCATTGTCGAGTTGACGGACCATCTCCAGAGGAAGCGGCAATAACTTTTGGAGACGTGCAGCAGTTGTTTTCCACTAATACAGAACGCAACAACCCTTGTATACCCGACTGTGAAGCCAATCATCAAATGCACCTGCCTGTACATTTTCCATGCCATCTGTGATATAATCCTGTTGTTGACTTCTTGCTGCGACAGACAATCAGTGACATGGTTCTTTTAACAAATAAATCACCAAAGTGTAAAAGAAACTCACCAGATTGATATACTGAGTTAAGAAAGTAAACCCAAGTCAAGAAAAAATATATATTCCATATTAAATGCCAAGTCTGTACATCCACTCACCTGGGATGACGTACCTCCACACCATGCCAGGTTGTTTTTATTATTTTATTGTGCAGATGTTTGGAATGTGAGACGCATCATGACGTGGGTGTGACATTGTGCCTGATGTTCCATCTCTCCCTCCTTATGAGGATTGATGATGAATTGGGTGATGGCAAATTTTGGATAGTGGGATTGTGAAGACGAATTTGGAGTAGGGGAAATGTGGGGAAGACGTGACAGTAGTGACGGATTTGTAAATGTGTAGATTTTTGTAAATATGGGGTAAGGGCAAGGGTAGAGTAGGTGACAGGGGGGGTGACGTACGGTAGGGACGAGCTTTCTCACTTCGCTCTCCGTACGCACTTCGCCTTGCATTGCCTTATTGATGTGTACCCTTGTGACCTTACCCCTCGCTCATCGGTCTTTTCCCCCTTTTGTCTCCCACATGAGGACCTGTGCGCCACTGGGCGCCGAGGGGAGCGTGCGTGAGTCCGCCATTGTGCGCCCGGAACTCCCAGAACCAGCTGTCTGCATCGATGCACCACATTATGGACCACATGTCTGTGGCCGAGCACCACTTATGGACCCCATGGGTTGGGGCATGGCCCCTCTGCTGGAACCGGCCATGAAGGCCCGAAATCTTGCTGGCGGACCTTGGCCACAGGGCACCGATGCCCCACAGGTGAACCATACATAGTCGGCCCCCTGTGGGCCATAAATAAAGGAAGTGGACACGTTGGGTGCATTTTATTATTGCAAATAGGCCGCCAGCAAAGAAGATGACAACAACAGGAAGAAAGCAATAGCCAGCAGAGGGAGCCGAAGAGGAAGACCAGCACCAGGGTTTGTTGTTTTTATTTTTTACTTTCATGAACAGTAATGACTGTGCACCGATTGGTCCTTGAGGGTGTATTCGTGCGTTTTTGGGTGCTTTCATGGTGCATCGATGCAGAGCAGACTGTCTCCCCCCCCCCCCCCCCCAGAAAGAACAATCACAGGTCCTGGGTTGCGTTTTGTAAATAAAGTAGCGTCAATTATAAATAATGCTCCCCACCGTCAATGTATAGTTTGAAGACCATTCCGCAATTCGGTTAGCAGTGGGCGTGACTCTGTTAGGCAGGGTGCAATGGAGCAGCGGGACATATTTATTTGTGTTTTAAAATTGTCACACTCAGGGTCAGGTTAAATGTAGAGGGAACTACACCTACGTGCCACACTAAAAGTTAAGGTAAGAGGCCCGGGTCGTGCCTAAGAGGAGGAGGGTGCAGTGTTGTGGATATGAGAATGGTTTTTTTTTTGTTGTTATTATTGTGTAAATTGTTGTTAGAATATTGCCGTCCTTGCTCCAGTGTTGTATAAAGGTCAAAGGGCGTTCCCGTAGTTAGTTCCATAAAGCATACATGAAGGACACCATAATATCCCTGTTCAGTAGTTTATTTCCTTATTCTGTGTATTAGGTTAAGGCTTTGTCTTCCACTAATTGAAATACTCCATTGCACCAAGTGAAATAAGATAGATCCCCTTTCATTCCCATTCCCAAAACCTCCAATTGCCAACTACATCCCCTCCAAGCCTCAATTGCCAACTGCACTGGGCAGTTTGTCAGGTTTGCTACAGCTGTGGGTTGTTGATTTCACCCCAAAACCACCATTAGCCATTACGGCGTGCTCAGCTCGGGGAAGAAGGGCGTGCCCGCCCATCGTCATCAAGGGTGGAGTCAGAGGGCCTGTGCCCACCAATCAGGGCCGAAGCGAGCTCACCGAGGGGCGTGTCCTGAAGGCCGGCGGCTTGATCGCCTGAGGCGCTATAAAAGCACGCGAGCAAGAGAGAGGAGTGGTTGGACCAAGCAAGAGAGAGGAGTGGTTGGACCAAGCGAGAGACGTGCAAAGAAAGGCGCGTCAGAACGTTGGTTGGTGGTTGGTGGCGGAAAGAGAGTTGGTTACAAAAGAGAGTGGGAGAAGTAAAGAGAAGTGAGGCGGAGTGAGGCAGAGTGAAGCCAAGAAAGACAGCAAGCTTTGTGTGGGTTGAGTTGAGGAGCACAAAAAGGGACACCAAGAGTTGCGTCGACGCCACCGAGGTTTTCCCGCCAAGAACGCGAGGAGTCGGAGCTGTCACCTCCAGCCCTGCCGTTTGCAGGGACCTGACCCTTCCTCCCCCTCCAGCCATCCACCTCCTGCCATTCCTATCATCATCCCCCGTGTAAGTGTGTTCGTAGTCTGTCTTTTGTCTTGTCCCTGGGTATAAGTAAGCTTGTATAAGTTAATATTTGCACTGTGTCACCTGCTTTTTCCATTTTCCCTGTATATAACCTTGACTGCTCCTTTTGCTTAGTGTGTGTAGATAATAAATTCTGTTACTCTTCTGTACGTCTTCTTCTTCTTCCTCTTTACATTCGGTCACTTTAGAGGTTTCCCCATTGAATATCTGTGCCGCGATTTGGCCAACGTTCAGGAATCGGGTTAGTCGGGGTAACTGTTAGGGCCGCGGTGCCATCCGCTCGGCAAAACAACATCTTATCCGCGGTCCGTAACAATATATATATATATACACACATCTTATATATATATATATATATATATATATATATATATATATATATATATATATATATATATATATATATATATATATATATATATATATACAGTATACATATATATATATATATATATATATATATATATATATATATATATACATATATGTATTATGTATATATATATACTGTATATATGTATTATGTATATATATATACTGTATATATATATATATATATATATATATATATATATATGTATGTACGTATATAACCACACATATATATATGTACTTCTTTTATTGTTAATTAATGTACTATTTTATTTAGTTTAAATATATATTTTAAGGAAAACAAATGTTTTCACGTCCGTAGGAGTGACGTAATGTCGCACATAATGACGTTCGCTGCCTGGTCATGAAAGAAATTATGATTCTCTTGCCAAAGTGACATGAAGATCAGGCAGTAAACCTCCCAACTGAGTTTCTCAACAGTCGTCAGCCAACCATATATATATGAACGGTACGTATATAAAAAAAAAAAAAAAACCACACACAACCAACCTTCACCGTTCGAATATATATGTAAATTATATACAGTATATGTAAAATTATACTGTACTGTTCAATTATAATTATAATATTATACTATACTGTATATATGTAAAATTATTTATATATAATTATTATTGTATATACATATACGTACATATATAATATTATTTATTATATATTATATATGTACGTATATGTATATACAATAATAATTATATATAAATAATTTTACATATATACAGTATAGTATAATATTATAATTATAATTGAACAGTACAGTATAATTTTACATATATATAATTTACATATATATTCGAACGGTGAAGGTTGGTTGTGTGTGGTTATTTTTTTTGGTTTTTTTTCGTTACCATTATTATTTCTTATTTTGTGTATATGAGTGAGTGGGTGAGGGTGTGTGTTTTTGCATGAATTAATTTTTGCATGAGTGTGTTTTTGTATGTTGAGTGGTGTATGTTGTAAGGGTAGGTGGTTGGTTGGTTGGTGTTGTGTGTGTGTGTGTGTGTATGTGTGTGTGTGTGTGTGTATGAATGATCTGGTGTGTTTTTGTTGGTGAGTGGTGAAGGGTATAAAGGTGGGTGTTTGAGTGTTCCACCATGTTTGTTTGGTGCTGTGGATTCTGGATGCGGAGGTGTTGTTGTTGTTGTTCGCACTGGCTGGGGATGGGGGTATGTACGCATCCAGGTGCAGTTGCTGCATGTGGATGTGCATGTACGCCTGCTGGCCCACCTTCGCTGACCGTATCGAGGTTGAAGGGCCGAAACGGGATGATGCTGAGGACCTCGACTGAGGACCCGGTCAGTGCGGCACACTTGTGACCAGGTGTGTTTTGAACTTATATATGTATATATATATATATATAATATATATATATATATATATATACACACGTATATGTATATTGTTACGGATTCGTCACTTCCATTCTTGTGGTTTTCATCCACTGTAAACATTTTTGATTCCATGTGCTATTATTGTTGTCGTTTAAGGGAAATAGAGCTTACTATTTTCAAAAGGTAAAAAAGTTAATGTTTTAAATGAAACCGGAACCGGACGACGACGAAGAGGAAGAGGAGGCAGAGAAGGCGGAGCGAGTGAGTCGGACAAGAAGCCTAGCTGCTTCAAGGTCCTGAGCGAACATTGGCGAACGCGGTTCACGTGTGAACTTTGGGTTTCCCGGGAAAGGGATTCCTGCGACAGAGTTGTTATCGCTGTGACAGATCAACCTGCGTGTCAGGTTTTGCGGTTGATTCCGACGAGAATCATCATAGTGCCGTTACGCCTCGAGAACAGGCCGTCGGCCATTTTGACTCGCGCGCTTTGTGCATCGCTCAAGGTTTTTCACTTCGCTTCAACCATTCTCACTGCATCCAGACGTTAATTTGGGTGTGTGTGTGTGTAACGTGGCTTTTGAGTGGGAAATCTGCGGTTCGCCGATTGAGAGCCGTCAAACGTCCATACCTGAAGGTGTGATTTCCCCGTCGCTTCTCGAGGACACCTTCGCCCATCTTTGGCAGTGTAACTGTCAACCCAACGGGATTCTGGTCTCGATACGACATCGTACGGACGATCACAGGAGTGGATCGACTTTGGCTTGAAGCCGGAACCAACTTTGGCTTGAAGCTGGGAACGAGACATTGGGGATGTTCTTTTCGCTCACTTGGAGCACAGTGAGTTATATATTACGAAACTGATGGTACCATCATAGGAATGATATATATTGATTGTACTTTTGATTAATATACCGTATTAATACTGTACCGTATTTTTTTTTTTTTTTTTTTTTGGATACTGAATCGAGGCTCGTGAAAGAGCTAACATTTATTTCACTAACAAAACAACCAGACAAACAAAATATACAAAAAGAGGGAGCGGAAGACAAGATGGGGTGAGAAGGGGAAGCACACAACCACAACATTTGAGAGCAGGGAGAAGTGTGGGAGGGAGAGGGCTTGGGGGGAGGAGGCGTGGGAAGGGGGTCCTTAATACCTTAATACAATACTTGTTTGTTGGTAACAATTGGTGTGGTTTCACTATTGATCCTTGGCATACAGAATAACACATCTTTCTGCCGTGACTCCTCTCGGGGCTCGGGGGTACACCGTGACCGGGGTTTGGGGAGGAGCACGTAACAGAAATTGGGGGCTCGTCTTTGCTGATTAAATTCCCAAATCTCGTCTGGGATAGAATTCCCTAACATTCATCCGGGATAGAATTCCCTAACATTCGTCCGGGATAGAATTCCCTAACATTCCCAAAATCCCCAAATTTGGAATTTTTCGAACATTCCCAAATTTAAAAAAAAAAAAAAAAAATGGAAATTTTTTGTGTGAAAGTTAACAGGTGTTAACTGATAGTCACCATGGTGTTTGACGCAGAAATGTTTGTGGCGTCCCCTAATGAGGCACAGTTCCAAGCGTTAAAAAGATCGGAACACTTGATATTGGCCAAATATTTTAACTTGGAGGTCCGAGTTAATATGAAGAAAGCAGAGATGCAGACATTGGTGGTAGAATCTCTGGTGGGACAAGGAACATGGAAAGAGGTAGCCTTGGATTGGTTACCCGAGGAAAAAGAAAATGTGGAGCTCCGGAAAATGGAAATGCAACTGCAGAGCCAGGAAAGGTTAAAAGCAGAGGAAAGGAAAGCAGAAAAGGAAAGAGCAGAACTGGAACGAGAACTCGAGGAAAGAAGAGCAGAGGAAAGGAGAGCTGAAAAGGAACTTGAGGAAAGAAGAGCAGAATAGGAACGAGAACTCGAGGAGAGAAGAGCAGAGGAAAGGAGAGCTGAAGAAGAAAGAAGAGCAGAGGAAAGAGCAGAGGAAAGGAGAGCCGAAAGGGAGTTGAAGGAACGTGACATGGAGTATCAGAAGGAACTTAAACTCAAGGAGCTGGAATTAATGGGAAAACGGAGAGAAGTAGTATTCATGCCAGCTAGTTCGACAACTAGTCAGAACACTTGGGATGTTGGTAGGCATGTGACGCTGGTTCCACCCTTCAATGAAAAGGAGGTAGCCAAGTTTTTTTTACACTTTGAGAAAGTGGCTCAAATGCTAAAATGGCCTGTGGGGTCCTGGACTATGTTAGTGCAAAGTGTTCTGGTGGGTAAAGCTCAAGATATATTTTCGGCTTTACCGATTGACCAATGTGCAGATTATGAGAAAGTGAAGAAAGCCATTCTCAAAGCCTATGAATTGGTCCCTGAAGCTTACCGGCAAAAATTCAGGAATGCCAGGAAGAGGGAGAGTGAGACCCATGTGGAGTTTGCCAGAATGAAGGAAACCATGTTTGATCGGTGGTGTGACTCGAAGGAGATTGGGAAAGACTTCAACCTGTTGCGACAATTGATCTTGGTGGAGGAATTCAAACGGTGTGTCCACGCAGACATTAAAGTACATCTGGATGAAAAGAAAGTACCAGAGTTGTATGAGGCAGCAACCGTGGCAGATGACTATGCCTTGACATACAGGATGGGGTTCCACAAACCTAACTTCCCACCTAGAGTTAGCCAGGGGAGTTATGGTAAATCAGGGGCGGAGAACATATATTCATGGAGGCGGCCTAGAGATGACTATGGGGACAAATCTGATACTGTGACTTTTTGGGATCAGAATACCACAGCTCCAAGACAGACTTATCTTCCGGGGGGCCCGAGGCAGACCACGAGTTTTTCCTCCGGGCCTACTTGCGCTTTTTGCAAGAAACCTGGGCATTTCATGTCCCAATGTTACGCCCTGAAAAGGAAAAATCAGGAGCGGAGTCAAACTAGTGCAACTCCGAATGCATTGGTAAATGCGAGAAATCGTCCTTGGAGGACAGTGCCTTGTGAAGGTTCCCATGCTAAAGTTACGGCATCACAGAACGACCTTGTTCAAGAGGATTACAAACCTTTTATTTCAGAGGGGTTTGTGTCACTGGATGGGGACTTAACGAACCAGAGACCTGTTAGGGTATTGAGGGACACAGGAGCACATCAATCTTTGATGCTTGAGGGCATTTTGCCATTGTCAGAGAAGACGGCAACTGCTGTTAGTGTTCTTTTACAGGGGGTTGGTGGCTATGTTAAAGCTCCTCTTCATGTCATCCATTTGAAGTCTGATTTGGTGTCAGGACCGGTCACCGTAGGTTTACAAGCCACTCTTCCTGTAAAGGGAATCTCTTTTGTTATCGGGAATGATTTGGCCGGTGGTCGAGTTTCTGGTAATCCGATGTTTGTTGAAAAGCCTAGTATGGAAAATAACACCGCACAGTTAGAGCAGGAGATTCCGGGTATCTTTCCATCCTGTGCCGCGACTCGTGCTATGGGTAGGAAGAGCTCTGAAGAGAAGGAGAAGGTACTGACATCACGCTTTGCACAGGCACTTCTTGTCGAGTACCCTGAAACTAAGTGTCAGCACACACAAGTCATGGATGGAGTCAATGTTGGCAAGCTCTTTGTAGGTGGACAACTTTGACACAAGTGAAGATGTTCTAGACTCTATCTTTGGCAAATATGGACCACTCTTGGAAGTGCTGCTGATAAAAGACAGGGAGACGCAAAAGTCGAGAGGGTTTGGCTTTGTCACGTTTGAAAACACAAAGGACGCCAAAGGTGCAGAAAAGGATTTGAATGGCAAGGATTTGGATGGTCGGACCATAACAGTAGAGAAGGCAGGCCATGGGCGTCGAGGGGGCTACAGAGGAGGAAAACGTGGAGGTAGTTTCGGGGGTGGATATGGCTCCTGGGGTGGGAGTAGTAGTTTTGGTGGCGGCCGCAGTCGTGATTACTACGGAGGCTCCCAGCAGCAGCAGCGTAGTTTTCGCAACTCGCGACGGGATGACTATTACCGTGGTAGCCGAGATGGGGACCTCTACTCATGTGACTACAGCACCCGACTCTACAACTGTGATTATGATTTTTATGATCAAGAGAAGAGTTGGAAGCACTGAATGCTCAGGAGCAGCCGAGCCAATTTTCCGACACGGATTTAACCCGTGAACTCCACGTTCCTAAATGCGTCCATGCAGTGAATACTTCCAGGCCTCACCACCCAACCACCATAAAACCTGGCTCTCAGCTCAGGCTCCTTCAAAAAGTGCTATAGATTTGCTTTGCTTTGGATTTTTGATCACAACCCCTTAACCTTCATTCAAAAAATGAAAAATAAAAACCAGAGGTTGATGAGATGGAGTTTGGCTTTGCAGGAGTTCAACTTGGAAATTGAGCATGGAAAGGGCAGGGACAATGTCGTTGCAGATGCTTTGTCCAGAGTGAACTAACTTTGGAAATTTCTGTAGGTTGTTTGGAAGTTTTGTTGCTTTATTTTGGGGAATATTAATTATTGTTGCTCACGTGAATTGATAATTTGGGTGTGAGTTTTACTTTTGTTTGTTAAAATAGTTTTTGCCTGCAAAGAAAGTTTTCACTATGTTCAAACTTTCTTTCTTGAGGGGGTGGAAGTGTTACGGATTCGTCACTTCCGTTGTTGTGGTTTTCATCCACTGTAAACATTTTTGATTCCATGTACTATTATTGTTGTCGTTTAAGGGAAATAGATATTACTATTTTCGAAAGGTAAAAAAGTGAATTTTAAATGAACCCGGAACCGGACGACGACGAAGAGGAAGAGAAGGAAGAGAAGGCGGAGCGAGCGAGTGACGTGGACAAGAAGCCTAGCTGCTTCAAGGTCCTGAGCGAACGTTGGCGAACGCGGGTCACGTGCGAACTTTGGGTTTCCCGGGAAAGGGATTCCTGCGACAGAGTTGTTATCGCTCTGACAGATCAACCTGCGTGTCAGGTTTTGCGGTTGATTCCGACGAGAATCATCGTTGTGCCGTTACGCCTCGAGAACGGGCCGTAGGCCATTTTGACTCACGCGCTTTGCGCATCGCTCAAGGTTTTTCACTTCGCTTCAACCATTCTCACTGCATCCAGACGTTAATTTGGGTGTGTGTGTGTAACGTGGCTTTTGAGTGGGAAATCTGCGGTTCGCCGATTGAGAGCCGTCAAACGTCCATACCTGAAGGTGTGATTTCCCCGTCGCTTCTTGAGGACACCTTCGCCCATCTTTGGCAGTGTAATTGTCAACCCAATGGGATTCTGGTCTCGATACGACATCGTACGGACGATCACTGGAGTGGATCGACTTTGGCTTCAAGCCGGAATCAACTTTGGCTTGACACCGGGAACGAGACATTGGGGATGTTCTTTTTGCTCACTTGGAGCACAGTGAGTTATATATTACAAAACTGATGGTACCATCATAGGAAATATATATTGATTGTACTTTTGATTAATATTGTTACTGTACCGTTATTCTTGTGTGACCTTAATACAATACTTGTTTGTTGATAACAATTGGTGTGGTTTCACCATTGATCCTTGGCATACAGAATAACACATCTTTCTGCCGTGACTCCTCTCGGGGCTCGGAGGTACACCGTGACCGGAGTTTGGGGAGGAGCACGTAACAATATACAATAATAATTATATATAAATAATTTTACATATACTAGCAACGGTACCCGCCCGATGGGCGGGGCTTCAATTGGGAGGCCCAAATCAAAAGGCAAAATATCAGAAATTGAAGGCTTTTTTATTTTAAACAATTTATATAAACATCCGTTAGATCATATCACACGCAAATCATCAAAATCTAAACAGTATTTGTAGAATTTCAATTAAAGCCACATCACTGTTCATATCGGTAAATATTATTTCATCGTGTTTGGAAAACCCAATTTTTTGGAAATTTTTGGAAAGAAAAAAAGATTGGAAATTGGAAAAATGGTGAAAACAATATGGCCTATTTTACTCCAGGGTGTCCCAGGATAACCCACCCAAAATTTCGTTGCGATCGGTT